>NC_042615.1:730439519-730739519 GCF_901001135.1 Rhinatrema bivittatum | reverse complement strand
ATGTCGTTGGTGCCCACATGTACCACGACAGCCGGCTCCTCCCCAGCACTGTCTATAATCCTATCTAGGTGGCGCGTGAGGTCTGCCACCTTCGCACCAGGCAGGCAAGTTACCAGGCGGTCCTCACGTCCACCAGCCACCCTGCTATCTACATTTCTAATAATTGAATCGCCAACTATGATGGCAGGCCTAACCCTTCCCTCCTGGGCAGTAGCCCTGGGAGACTTGTCCTCGGTGCGAGAGGACAATACATCACCTGGAGAGCAGGTCCTTGCTACAGGATCACTTCCTGCTACACCAGGGTGATGTTCTCCTACTGGGAGACCTTTCTGATCCAAGGCAGCACTAGGGCTGCCAGACTGGATTTGGGACTTGACTACTATGTCCCTGAAGGTCTCGTCAATGTACCTCTCTGTCTCCCTCAGCAACTCCAAGTCTGCTAATCTAGCCTCCAGAGATCGGACTCGTTCCCTGAGAGCCAGGAGCTCTTTGCACCGGGTGCACACATACAATCTCTCACCGGCAGGTAAAAAATCATACATGTGACACTCAATGCAAAAGACTGGAAAGCCTCCCTCTTGTTGCTGGACTGCTGCCTTCATCTTAGTTTTATTGAGTTCCTAGTTAAGTTTAAGATACTAAGGGAGTTGGAATGAGAGTAGTTTAAATTTACAGGTGAATTTACTAATTAATCAGCTAGTTTCCTACAAGGGGATGATTAAACTTTCAGTAAGGGCTGGTACAATAGTATGATTTAGATAAGACCCTGATTGATTTTTGATGAAAAACTGTCTCGTGCCTAAAAATCAAGGGTTGAGTGGGTGGGAAAGACAGATACTGGAATTAACTATCTCTGGCTTGCTTATTACCTCAGACACACACAAACTCTAAAGAATATATCCCTTAATTTCACCTTTCACCAACTTTTATAAGCCCAAAAATTTCTGAAAGCTATACTTACCAATCCTCTTTAACCACCGTTAATCTTCACTCAGTTAATGGAAGGGTTTGAGATTCGCGCGCCTAACGGCGCGCGCTTCCGGTCCTCCTCTACTGCAAAGGAATGCTGGGCCTCTGGAAGCTGGGCTATGGACGCCAATCCCTGGATCACTTGCGGTGACTTCTGGACTCCTCTCCCGGGGGATGCTGGGAGCAGTATGCAGATGAGCCTTCCGGTCCTCCTCTACTGCAAAGGAATGCTGGGCCTCTGGAAGCTGGGCTATGGACGCCAATCCCTGGATCACTTGCGGTGACTTCTGGACTCCTCTCCCGGGGGATGCTGGGAGCAGTATGCAGATGAGCCTTCCGGTCCTCCTCTACTGCAAAGGAATGCTGGGCCTCTGGAAGCTGGGCTATGGACGCCAATCCCTGGATCACTTGCGGTGACTTCTGGACTCCTCTCCCGGGGGATGCTGGGAGCAGTATGCAGATGAGCCTTCCGGTCCTCCTCTACTGCAAAGGAATGCTGGGCCTCTGGAAGCTGGGCTATGGACGCCAATCCCTGGATCACTTGCGGTGACTTCTGGACTCCTCTCCCGGGGGATGCTGGGAGCAGTATGCAGATGAGCCTTCCGGTCCTCCTCTACTGCAAAGGAATGCTGGGCCTCTGGAAGCTGGGCTATGGACGCCAATCCCTGGATCACTTGCGGTGACTTCTGGACTCCTCTCCCGGGGGATGCTGGGAGCAGTATGCAGATGAGCCTTCCGGTCCTCCTCTACTGCAAAGGAATGCTGGGCCTCTGGAAGCTGGGCTATGGACGCCAATCCCTGGATCACTTGCGGTGACTTCTGGACTCCTCTCCCGGGGGATGCTGGGAGCAGTATGCAGATGAGCCTTCCGGTCCTCCTCTACTGTGATTTTGATGTTTAGAACACTTTCCACTATTTTTCCCGACACTGAAGTCAGGCTAACTGGTCTGTAGTTTCCCAGATCGCCCCTGGAGCCCTTTTTAAATATTGGGGTTACATTAGCTATCCTCCAGTCTTCAGGTACAATGGATGATTTTAATGATAGGTTACAAATTGTTACTAATAGGTCTGAAATTTCATTTTTTAGTTCCTTCAGAACTCTGGGGTATATAACCATCCGGTCCAGGTGATTTACTACTCTTAAATTTGTCAATCAGGTCTATCACATCTTTTAGGTTCACCGTGATTTCGTTCAGTCCATCTGAATCATTACCCATGAAAACCTTCTCCAGTACGGGTACATCCCCAACATCCTCTTCAGTAAACACCAAAGCAAAGAAATCATTTAATCTTTCCGCGATGGCCTTATCTTCTCTAAGTGCCCCTTTAACCCCCTCGATCATCTAATGGTCCAATTGACTTCCTCACAGGCTTTCTGCTTCGGATATATTTTAAAAGGTTTTTACTGTGAGTTTTTGCCTCTACAGCCAACTTCTTTTCAAATTCTCTCTTAGCCTGTCTTATCAATGTCTTACATTTAACTTGCCAACGTTTATGCATTATCCTATTTTCTTCTGTTGGATCCTTCTTCCAATTTTTGAATGAAGATCTTTTGGCTAAAATAGCTTCTTTCACCTCCCCTTTTAACCATGCCAGGAATCGTTTTGCCTTCTTTCCACTTTTCTTAATGTGTGGAATACATCTGGACTGTGCTTCTAGCATGGTATTTTTTTTACAATAACCACGCCTCTTGCACACTTTTTACTTTTGTAGCTGCTCCTTTCAGTTTTTTTCTAACTATTTTTTTCATTTTATCAAAGTTTCCCTTTTGAAAGTTTAGCACAAGAGCCGTGGATTTGCTTACTGTCCCCCTTCCAGTCATTAATTCAAATTTGATCATATTATGATCACTATTGCCAAGTGGCCCCACCACTGCTACCTTTCTCACCAAATCCTGTGCTCCACTGAGAATTAGATCTAAAATTGCTCCCTCTCTCGTCAGTTCCTGAACCAATTGTTCCATAAAGCTATCATTTATTCCATCCAGGAACTGTATCTCTCTAGCATGTCCCGATGATACATTTACCCAGTCAATATTGGGGTAATTGAACAGAAGAGGAAGAATTTAAATCACAGGCAGAACAGTTGGCAAAAGGATTTCTACAACGAGGGTATCCCATATCCTGTGTGAAGAGTGCGTATCGTCGAGCATTATACTCGAATCGCGATTATTTGTTCCTTCCAAGGAGACTGCCAGATTCGAACCCGCAGACCCTGGTTATGAGACATTCACTGGCGTCCCCCTCCATCAGTAGAGCCATCAGAGCACACTGGTCAAGCCTGCAGGATCTTCATCCTATGTTCAAAGAGCCTATACGCATAGCTTATTCCAGAGGAAGGAACATCAAAGACCAAATCGTGCATTCCAGCTTACGTGAGCCATCAATCTCTCACACTACAGCCAACGATTGTGCAAATTGCACGTTCTGCACTTTGAAGTCATCAAAGACTACAATATGCACAGCAACAGGTCGATCAGTACCACTACCACAATCTTCGTGCAGAACATCATATGTTGTTTATGCAATATTCTGCCCCTGCTCACTTATTTACGTGGGCATGACAAAGCGTCCCTTCCGCACCCACTTAATAGAACACAAGTGCTGTTTAAAAACAGGAAGAACTGAGGAGCCATTGGTCACACATTTCCTGGAACACAAACATACGTTTGCTGACATTAAATGGACAATTTTGGAAATAATTTCACCACATTGGAGGAGAGGTGATAGAATATTACGTCTCCGTCAAAGTGAACAACGAAGGATTTTCACATTAAATACAGTGCATCCTACTGGACTCAACAAAGAAATAGAATGGGTCCATTTCATGTAAGCGTCACACACCCAGCTGAATCGGCCTGATTTCACACAGCTACCGTATGTAAAATCACTTAAAATCAACGAGATTCTCGCGGCAACTTTGCTCAGATGCCAGCAAGAGAAAACGGCGGCAAGGTTGGGTGAGTTCATTGCTGTTCTCTATTCAGCTCTACCCAGGTATGTGTCAAATATTTTAATCATATATGTGCTGCACAGTTTATCAAATAATAGATGTCTGTCCTTTGCAGAAGGCTAAAAGCAAGCAAGTAAGCAACTGAGTAACGGGGCAACTATCTCCGTTGAAAACAAAAGCGGAGGATATTAGTTTCAGTCCCTGATGAAGTGGTGCGAAACGCGTGTCGGACTGGGCTTTAAAATTTCCTTGAGTCATTTTTAAGGAATATATTCACCCCGATACAGAATTTTACAAAAACCAAAAATTTAAAAAAAATACGTTGAAGAATACGTTGAAGAATAAAGGACTTGGGCCAATGATTAAATATGATCTGAAGTGGCAAAACCTTCAAGCAAAATATGCTGGTATGCCTGCAGGTGTTATGATGGCTCTATAAATAACAGTAATAGCACATTAAGGAAAACATAATTACATGACGTCTCTTCAGTGGTAATTGAAGTCTCCCATTATTACCGCACTACCAATTTGGTTAGCTTCCCTAATTTCTCTTAGCATTTCACTGTCAGTCTCAGCATCTTGAACAGGTGGACAACAGTAAACTCCTATCACTATAGTCTTCCCGGACACACAAGGGATTTCTACCCATAAGATTCAATTGTAAAGTGGAGGGAAGACTTGCGATAGAGGTGAGTGGCTGGGCCTGCTCACCTCTAGCGCAGGCCTTCCCTCCACTGTCGATCCCGGCCGTCCCCATTGCTCCCCGCTGCCCACAGTGGCTCCGGCATCTTCACAGGCCTCATGGTGGAGTTCCCGTTGGGGCTCTGCGTCCAGCGTCTCCTCGGCCCTGCCCTAGTCGCACGCACTGTCAGCATCACAGTATTTAAAGGGTCAAGTGCGGGAAACCTAGACCGGATGCTCCCCGATGACGTCTTGGCTCCACAGTATATAAAGCAAGTCTCAGACCCAGGATCCTTGACTTGGCAATCGGGTCAATCATGTTGTGATAGCTAGTTTTCCCTCTGCGTTCCAGTGTCTTGTTCCAGTCTTCTGTTCCAGTGTCTTGTTCCAGCGTCCTCCTGTTCCTTTGTCTCCCCAGGTAGTACCATTCGGACTGTCTTCTCGGTACTGACCTCTGCCTGTTACTTGACTACATTTGATCGCTGCCTGGATTTGACCTTCGCCTGTTTCATCGACCATGTCTGCACGCTGCTTGAAACTGCCCTCTGCCTGTCCACTGACCATGTCTGCACGCTGCCTGGAACTGACCTTTGCCTGACCACTGACCATGTCTGACCACTGCCTGGAACTTGACCTTTGCCTGACTGACCATCCTCGGACTGACCACTGGTATTGACCCAAGCTTTGGCTGACCACGCTATCCTTGACTCTGGCCTTTATCCTCGCTCTTTATTCAGAGACTCTGTTCTGGCCTTCTCTGACTCATGGTCTCCTTGACCTGAACATCGACCGCTCACCCTTGTTCGTGGTGGGCACACTCCTGGACTTTGTCTATCGGAGATCCTGCAAGGCCCCCCTAAAACCAGGGGGCCCGGGTAACCAAGGACTCAACCTGAGGGAACACCGAGTTGCTATTTGTGAAGTTCCAGCTAGCCTCTGTCTCCTTTTGTGCTCCGCCTCCTGAGGGCAGGTGCTCTCTGGGTCCGACCAGGGAGCCTACAAATCCTGCACCAGGCCAAGGGTCCACCTCCCGGCGCAACACAGACCTCCCACCCAGACAACAGACACATAAGATACCATTTGTACTAGATAATTAGCCGGTGAAAAATTGTGCAAATAAGTTGCCTAATGTATTCAGGTAAATCTCTTATAAAATATAAACTTGAATGTGTTCTAGGTGTGTGCAGTCAAAACAATTTAGTATCTATTTTTGTTTTGCTTGTTATTTTTTCCTACTTTTTAAAAATTTTGTTTTTAGTGCACACTAATTTTGACTTATCGCACTCTAACGCACATTATAGTACACAGTGTATCACATTAGTGCGCACTAAAAATGAAATGAAAAAAACGCTGCACATTCCTAGTGCGTATGTGAAACCACACTCCGGTACGTTCCAACATTACCACTTTTTTCACATGTGCATTCACTCTCAAAGGCGGATATAGGTGCATGTGTGACCCGTTTTGAAAACAAGCCTTACACGCAGATGCTGCACATATATGCATATATGCTGTTTTTGCATGCAAAACTCTTTTTAAAATTCACCCCTGACTGTGGCAATATACATAAAAATATTTTTGGTTATTATATGCCCTACCTTGAGCTAAATGTGTAGCTCATTAATTCAAGATATATTAAAGAGAAAATTAATCTAACTTATGATTTGTTATCTGAAGGTAATCTTGACTACTACTAATCAATTTAAAAAAAAACCTACTAGGCATGTGCAGTGCTGTATAGATACTATACATATAAAAGACAGTCTTTGCTCCAAGGAGCTTAAAATCTAGTCAGCCTAGCCAAGGAAATTTTGACATGCTATATATCACAGAAAATTGGTTTGAAGAAACCATATTGCCTTTTTTCTCCCAATTATGTCCCCTTGGGTTTATCATACATCAATAAATAAAAAGAGAAAAAGGTATAGGCAGCACTATAGCAATTATAACCTATGATAATATTTGTTCATTAAATTCAACAACTGTTTAGCTCTGAATGTTTGTTGCTATCAGTTGGGAGTAATTGTAAATGGGATGTTTTATTAGTTTACCAAGTGTCTAAAGATAAAGAATCATAATTGTGCTTGCCTGTGGGGATTTGCTGAACTGAAAGCTGCTGCTGCTTGGTGCTTTCTCTCTGCTTCTCAGGTGACTCTCTCTGCAATTGCTTTGATCCCCTTGCCCGACGGGTCCTGCTGGAAGTCCCACCCCCAGTGACATCACTCAGCATCCCTGCACTCCGGGATAAAGGGGGAGGCCCGTCAGCAGGCCCGCCCCTTTGTGGGCACGAGTGGGCTGAGGGAATTGTTTGTGAGGTTTTCACTTTAGTTGTGGTTGTTTTAGCTGTGGGGTGCTTTGGATGGTGGTTAGTTTGGGAGAGAGTGATTGGAGGGGTTCTGGAAAGATATGATACAGCTGCAGGATCCTGATTCCTGAGGCCCACGAAACTTCAGTAATTAGCACACTTCACTCAGGATGCTCTAGTATCCTCATCCACAGCACTACCCCTGGCTGTCCAACAATTCTCTCTCCTTTCCCCCTGTCAGTTTTCTCACTTCAAAATCCCATGAGGGTGGGTGATAACTTATCATTGGTTGTTCATGCTTGCCTTACGCCCATTACAGTTTATGTGCAATAATGTCCAAATCACTCCTAGGTCAAACCACGAGTCTGTGGGCATGACTCGAGTTTATCTGGCTCTGAGAGTCCAGTCCCCGCCCAGGTATGTGTGAAAGCTGGCCACCTCTGCCCACCATGAAATGCCTAGGTCTGACATCCAATTTTCAAAACTCTCTTAATACTTTGCTTGTCCAGACTACAGTCACCCCAGCAGGAAATCAAGTTCACAGCCCTTGCAAGGTTTCAACCCTGCATACGGTGTGCTGCCAACCTCCCGTGTGGCAGCTTTACACAGTCACAAACACTGAAGTGGCTTAACTGTTGCAGTCATCTCTCTCCCCCACACTGCAGTGTAGAAAAATGATGCTTGATAACTTCAGCTAACTAGTTGCTGGCATTCTTCCTCCCATCGCTTTGTGCATCCGTCCTCCTTTGCAGCTCTGCTTAAGCTGGTCGCTCTGGCTCCTCTTGTTTCTGAGCTTCCTTCCTCCTGCTGCGTCTTTGTGGTCACCTTAAAGGGGAGAACCACTCTTCCTTCCTGCATTCCACCTGCACTAAGGTGAGAGGGACCTTGGCCCACCCAACTCTCTAAGGTCACCCCTAGAACTCCCTTCCAACACCCAATCCCTACCCATATTGGGCTTTGCAATTCTCCTGCCTCTTACTTTACTTTGGTCTGGGGGTTTTCTTTCTTCGTCAGATACTTCAGGTGTTTCCTCTGCCGCCCTTGGGGTCTGCTCTGTGACATCTCCGTCACAATAACACATGGAAAATGAATCTCCCGTTGACACTTATTACATACCTAATATGCCATTCTTAAGCAAACCAGTAGAACATACTATAGCTGCCTAATTTGAACAGTTTTGGGAAGATAATATTTTAGATCCTTTACAAACAGGAATCCATCAGGGACTTAATAAGAAAACTGTTCTATTGACTTTCGTTGATAATTAGTGATGTGACTTGGACCAAGGAACAGACTCAGTGTTGGAACTACTTGATCTGTTGGCAGTATTCAACACTGTTGGATTCTGACTGATTATTTGAAAATGGGAATAGTAGGGGTTTTTTGTTTTTTTTTTAATTGGTTCATTTCTTTCTTGAAGGGGTGCTTTCAAAGAGGTAAGTTAGATCAGCATTTATCATCTTTTTCGTTACTGATGTGTTTCCTCAGAAGTTTGATCATTTCTTTCATGTTATTTTATTTTAACATATAACTGTTAGCAAAATTAATTTGAAAATGTACTTAAAAATCTATATTTATTCTGATAACATTCACCTATATGTTCCTTTTGGGAAAAATAATGTAGAAACAGTGGATAGACTTAATAAATGCCTTATTAAAATAGCTTTTTGAATACAGGTAAATAAATTATGTTTAAATGCAACAAAGAAAGAAATCCTGTTGGTACATAAACCATCACTATCAGAATCAGGTCCACAATTCCACATTCATCTTATGTCTACTGAGAACTGCAAGCAAGTAAAAATGTTTTTTTACTATAGTACTTCCTATATGAGACAATCGTGTAAGATTGAAAAACTCAAATAGGAACAGGAGTTTATATGTGTGATTTTTTTGGATAATTGATCTAAGTAATCAGTGTGCAGTTATCCAAGTGACTATCAGCATCACTTTTATTTTTATATTGCCCATAACTACCATGTTTGTTCAAGACAGTCTGAGTAGGTAAACATTGTTATTCTATTGTGTATCTTTACAAATGCTTAAGCTTAAAATATGTTCTGTTGGCTAGCTGGTATTTATAGTAAAATTGGTTCCATTTATTTTCAAGTGTGGACAAATTATTCTGTCTTTTAAAAATATTTTTGCTCTTTTTTCTTACTACTAAGATGTTGTCAGAAAATTATTGTAAAAAAAAAAAAGAAAAGAATAGGAGAGCTAGTGGCTATTTTAGTACAATAAGTCATATTTACGAGATCATGATGTTATAGTAAAGGTGTTGCTAGGTATTTAAAAGATACTGGGTCCAGGCCAATAGATATTAGGGATGTACATTTATTTGAAACACATGTGTAAAATACAATGAATATGTCCATATTTGTTTCATTTATGTCCCCCTGAAATGAATGGAGAGGTCCCACGAATGAAACAAATAATATTTTGTTGGTTTCCCATTCATTTCTATGGCCCTTTGAAATTTATAGCTGTGTACTGCTGAGAAAAAAAACTAGCAACTATAGCAACCAGTCTTTGCCTATGTGACCTTACCTTCCTGTCAGAGCCTTGTTGGAACCAAGGCAGGACAAACTGGCAAGGAGACTAGCCAAAGGAAAAATCATGCTGCAGAATCTTTTTAACTAGCCAATAGCTTACATCCTCCATATCTGCATCAAATTACTCTGAACATGTGCAAGAAGCTCTGCAGTTCTTCTCTAGCAGTTAGGTAGAGAAGGATGTGTGCTTAGAAGCTCTCAGAATTTTAAAAAAAAATAAATCTTAGAAAGCGTTGGATTTGGCACTGTTTTTTGACTGCTTCTGATATTTTATGTGCTGCAGTGGTCTCACTCTTACTGTGCCAGAAAGAGAGGCATTGTACTGTTGCTGATTTTGATTTTTCTCTGCATTGGAGGAAGGTCAAGGTAGAAGATAGTGTGGAGACAGTTGTAGCAGTGCTAGTGATTTTTTATGTCTGTATGGATACCACTGAGATGAATAGTAGACACTTAGAGATAGAAGAGCAAGACCCTTAAGCTAGTATAAGGGAAATGACAGGTAGGTAGAATGATAACAACAAAACACCGAAGTGGTGTAAGGGGCATGACAGGTAAGCAGAGTTGTAGCAGTAAGACACCTAAGGTTGAATATCTGTGCAAGGCAGGTAGGGATGAAATAGCAAGACCTTTAAGTCAATTATAAGGGGCATGGTAGGTAGGCAGAATGGTAACAGCAAAACCGCTAAGAGGTATAAGGGGCATTGCAGGCAGACAGAGCAGTAGCAGCAAGACCCTTAAGCTAGTACATCTGAGGCATGACAAATAGGCAAAGCTGTAACAGCAAGTCCCTAAGTTGGTACATCTGGGACATGGTAGTTAGGCATGTGGCAGCAAGACCCCTAAAGTGGTACAGGGGGGCATGGCAGATAGGGAAAACAGCAGCAAGACCTTCAAGGTGCTTTCATTCATCTTGCCACTAGCATGGAAATTCTGGAAATCCAAGAAAGGGCAGATTGATTTTCAAAAAGACCAGAATTTCCATCAACTCTGGCAGTAGCCTTGAGCAATAAGGGCTCATGATGTGTCCTGCAATTGAGAAGACATGTTCACTGGACCAGCTGATTGGTGGCCAGGAAAGATATTGCTGATCCATCTTGGCTAGATCTGGACAGACTGCAGACTTGTTTGGAGAAAATGCCAGCACATCTGTATCCATGTCCTCAATGGGATCTGCAAGATAGCATGTTACAGAAATTTGTACTGGGATCTCCTTTGCTGGGATGGACTGATGACCTCTCTAGCCAACTACCTTAGCTAGAGCCTTTGTCAGGAAAGATGGTTCATTGTGAGCAATGTGGCTTTGGCATATTGAGCTGGGGGATGAAGTGCTAGCTGACACTGTGCTGCTTTTTCTTGCACTATGTTCTGAGGTGACCACTGTTACCTGTGCTACATCCCATTGTGCATCTGCCTCTAGTGCTCCTCTTGATACAGCCTAGCTGGCAGCATCTCCTTCATGAATATGAGATACTGGGACTGGAGGACAAGATTCCCTTTCACCCATGGATCACAAAGTGTAGCAAGCAAGTATGTATCTTTCTCTATAAGAGGTTTCAGACTCTCTTGCACCTCCTATTAGAGGTGTGCATCCGTTTTCCATGTATTTGTAATCCGCAACTTATTTTGTCCTATCTGTTAAATACGTGGGGAGGCGAAACGCATTGCAACTCCCCACGTATTTAACAGATTTCTGTTTTATTCGGCCTCCTAAATAAAAATTTAAACCCCCCACCCTCCTGACCCCCCCCAAGACTTACCAAAACTCCCTGGTGGTCCAGCGTGGAATCCAGAAGCCATTCCTGCATTCTCACACCCTCGTTTGCCGGTTTCATCACGGCACCGAGCCCCTGTGTCACAGGGGCTACCGGTGCCATTGGTCAGCCCCTATCACATGGTCACCGGCACCATCTTGTGCTCCTACCATGTGACAGGGGCTGACCAATGGCACCGGTAGCCCCTGTGACATAGTATGGGCAAAGGCTATCGGCACCATTTTGAGTCCTGGCATCAGACGGCCGGCGTGCAGGAGGTCGCTCTGGGACCCCCGTTGGACCCACAGGGACTTTTGGCCAGCTTGGGGGGGCCTCCTGACCCCCACAAGACTTGCCAAAAGTCCAGCAGGGGTCCCAGTATACCCTGTCTACTCACTACTTCTAGTCTCTCTCTACAGCTCAGCAATCCAGAGATTATATTCCAGTATTGGAAGGACTTCAGCCCTATCGGACACCTCGACTCACTACTGCCACCACCGATGGTCCAGCTTCCAGCTTAATAAAGAACTATTTGTGTGTTACTTCATATTCTAGCCTAGTCGGTGGTTCCTCTCAGGATCTCCTCCTGGGGACGCTGTCATCTGCCATCGGCCCAGGGATTCACCATTTCCTCCTAATGGTCATTCCTTACACTACTATCACTCTGTGGGAGCCAACCACTACCGACCACTAACACCGCTTACAGAAGTATTATATAGATAGCTACCTTCTCTTTCTATGGGACTTGCCAGCAGCCTATATATAACAGATTGATATCTCAGTAGCGAAGTACTATCCTATTGTTAGCTCCTCTCCTCAGAAGAGTATCATAGAACAGATTGCCAACTCCTCTTCCCTGGGGTGTTGATCCATAACAGCTTGCTACCTCCTTCCCTTACAGGAGCATCTAACAGCAGTTCACAACAGATTACTGCCCTCCTGGTGGGGTCAGCACTACAGATAGCTAACTCCTCCCCTCTGGAGGAGCAGATCATGACAGATTGCTACTCCTCCCCCTTTCAGGAGAAAAGCAGAATAGTTTGCTAACTCCGCCCTGCTGGCGGGGTGAGCGACGGCAGATTGCTAACTTCTCCCCTCTGGAGGAGGAGAGCGTAACACCGCTCAAGGGCTATTTAAGGCAAGCCCCTGCTTGCAGGCATTGCATTGGCATCAGGTCTTCTTGTTTCAAGAGATGAGCAGGGAGTTCCTGAGTTCTTTGTCCTTGGGTTGACCTCAGCTTTGACTTTGGACCGGAGACCGACTGTGAGCTATGCCGCCTGCCACGACCCATTCCTGGATACCGACTACAAGCTTCGCCGTCAGTTCCCAACTTGGCCTGTGCTACTACTTCTTGACCCCCTCTTGGACTTCCATCTTTGCAGAGACCCCACATAAATCCAGCCGGCCCCAGCACCCGAGGGTTCAACCTAAGGGGTGGACTGATAAAACAGCGCTGGTGCGCTAAAGAATCCTTAAACTCGTGGCGGCAACAGTCTCTGTCTTTCTCCGATCGTGTAAATGAGACGTATAGACACCGGCAACCTTTAAAAAACTTAAAAATGGCACCAAAAGAGTTGTCAGTCAAAAAAGGAGGCGTGGACTCGAGATACCCATATGTACATGGTAAATGTGTGGCTGTGAATTACTATTTAAACTGACAGCATTTTTAAAGGACAAAGGACAACTCTTTTGGCGCCATTTTTAAGTTTTTTAAAGGTTGCTGGCGTCTATACGTCTCATTTACACGATCGGAGAAAGACAGAGACTGTTGCCGCCACTAGTTTAAGAATTCTTCAGTGCACCAAATTGTAAGGAAATTTACATTTAAAGTCCCAGTATTCTATTTATGTGTTTGACTTAAGAAGCGGCTTTTATGGAGGTCTTTCTGCATTTGTTTGTTTTTGGTAAAGTGTAAAGAAGCGGCTTTCACAGAGGATTTTCTATAATTGAATGTTTTGGTAAAGTGTTTGTATTTTATATAAAAAACATATGGGGCCAGTAGTTTTTTTTGAGTGTCCGTGTTATGTATATGCAAACAGAAGAAGAGAAATGCCACAGTATTGTAGCATTG
This sequence comes from Rhinatrema bivittatum, assembly GCF_901001135.1. NCBI lineage: Eukaryota > Metazoa > Chordata > Amphibia > Gymnophiona > Rhinatrematidae > Rhinatrema > Rhinatrema bivittatum. The sequence continues at coordinate 730,726,238 of NC_042615.1, read as the reverse complement.
TCATGGTTAGTTTTCAGTTGTACACTCATATTAAAATTGAGTGCCCAATTTCAAAAGCGGCATTCAAGTGTGATTTTCCATTGTAGAGAAATGTTTTCTTAATAGTATGGGTACAGGATAGGGTGTTCATTGATCTTGGCAATTTTTTTTTTTTTTAATTTTTAATTTTGCAATTATCCAAAATACATCAAGATAAAACATTCTTGTGTAGATAGCAGTTTTAAGCATTAACATTATTACAACTAAACACCTTATCATCTTTCCCTAGACATTCTGCTTTAAAGTCCTCGTATCAAGGGAGAGATCCTTTACTCAACCTCATGAATAATCATTTTACAATACTGAAATTGCGGGATTCCATATACAGGAGAATTCCTTATTGCGGGTCCAACTGAGGGATAATAGTACTTAGCCTTCCATTACAGGAGAGGAAGTTGTTATTTCTAACGAATACTTTTTCAGGAAATTCTCCAGCTGCTCTGGTTGAAAAAACATGTACGAAACATTTTTATATTTTACATAGCATTTACACGGATATTTAAGGATATACATAGCTCCCATTTTTTGTACTTGTAATCTCAAACTCAGAAATAGTTTTCTCCGGAGCTGAGTACTTCTCGCTAAATCAGGGAATATACCAACATTCAAACCAAGAAAAGTCTCAGTCCTGTGTCGAAAGTATGATCTCAAAATCCAATCTCTATCCGATTCAAGTAGAAACGTAGCTATAAGAGTAGCTGGCTTTACTTGTTCACTCTGCGTTGTTTCCAACAAATTTGTTACATCCAAAACTGGTGTTTCCATTTTGTTTGATATCATGGGGGTTAAAATTTGAAATTCTTTTTCTCCTTCCTTCTCCACTTTTTTAAATGGTGGTATATAATACAGCTTAGCAGTAGGAGGGATCATTTCCTCTGAAATTTTCAATGCCTGGAGTAAGTATTTCCTCCTCATATCACGTGGGGTCACCATCGGATCTCTGGGAAAGTTTATTAAACGTAAATTTCTCCCCTTTATTTGATTTTCCATGTTTTCTAAGTGATTCATTAACATAGAATTTTCTTTTATAACATTACATTGAAGATTTTTCATCTCTTTAAATTCTCTCTCAATTTTTTCAGATTTTTCCTTTTGCAAATTCATATCTTTCCCTAATCTTCCCATTCTCTCCATTGTTGTATTTACCACTGAAACCAGAGGATTTATCTGACTGAAAAGATTGTCATTTACAATTTGTATTGCCTCCCAAATTTTCTCCAGGGAGAAGGTATCTGGTTTAATTAATTCCTTCTTTTTAGGTAAAGAAAAAACTACTTTCCTTTCTGTTGGAGGCTGTGTCGTACAACCCTCAGCGTCTCCCAGGGCGTTCTCTTCGGGAAACAGTGGCCTCTGTATTTCCTCCTCCCCACCGTCTTCGTCGTGCAGCCACGAGTCTCCGGTGGTTTCGCTGGCACAATTGAGATCGCTCCCATTCGCCCCTCGCAGGGCTGCAGGGTTTCCTGGGGGATAAGGTCGTCTGGAGTTCATGTGAGGGAGCGGTTTCTTCTTCCACCCGCTCTCCTCGCTGCGAGCTTTCTCCCGGTACTTGCTCCCGTACGACGTGGGAATCCATAGGGCCCACAATTCGACCCTCAATAGATTCTGCCATCACTTCTCTTTCCTTTGCTCTTCATTTTCTTCCGGTATGGGGCATTTTCCTCCACAATAGCACAAAAGTTCTCAGAGCCCTGGTTACCCTCGTCCGGACCCGGCGGCCATCTTGGATCTCCGATCTTGGCAATTTTTAACTATGCACATAAGGACAATGTCATTGGTTTAGAATGATGGGATTTTTTGATATATCTTTTACAGTATTGGAGAGCGTTGTTTTTTTCAAATAACACTGTGATACAGGATAACACTATCAGCCAGAGGTACATTTATTATGAGATTGAATAACCATAAACACAAAGTGTTTGTTTAATGATGTTTTTATTATTTTAAACCCTTTTTTTTTTAACATGTTTCAGACCATTTGATGCACAATTATTATTTTCAACCCGGACACTCAGAAATTCTAAAATGATACAGCTGAGGTAAAGGCAATACTTTTTCAATCAATAACAATTCATAGTTTCCTAGATACATAACTTTATACATTACGGTTCTGCTGTATATGTCACACCACACATATGTATGTTACCATTTTATATGTCTATTTCAAAATATGTGTTTTTTATGATTTATTTATTTTTCTTTACAAGTGTGTCTTATTTATTTGTGTATTGTAGCCCCTGAAGCAGCCCCATTGTAAGAGGGTGAAACTCAGCCTTAGTTGGGCTTTCCTAAAGATATTTGTCTCTGTCTAATAAAGAATCCAGATTGGACATTTGGCTTCTAATTCTGTATTTTTGCTTCAACCTAAGGGGAACATGGACTGGTAGTGGTGAAGCTACAGCAGGGTCTCTGCTCCTCATCTGCCTCACCTACTGATGGTGGGGGCCCCTCCTCACAGACAGCATCAACTCTCCCTTGGTCCAAGGGTCCACCAGCATAACATATAATAATAGATTTTACATTAAAAAGAACAGAGTACAGTTTTCAGAGGTAAAAATATCACTTACAACAACCTGTATAATATATTTATATTCACTGCTATGGTGCCAACCAGCAAACTCTGCAAAATTACTCAAATGGTATTAGGCCTATTGTAAAGCATGTTGGATGTGGGCTTGACCTTCAGAAAGCCATGAGTAAACAATTACAATATAATAAACCTTCCATAACAAACAGCACTAACTGCCGGCACTCAAAAAATAGTAAACTTATGTATGAAAAAGTAACACTACAAATATAACACCACCTCCTAAAATATCAATACACCTCCTATTAGGAAAATGGAACAAGTCAGGTTGCTATATATCCCTATGCAGAAGCTACATGCTAGCAGAATACCTCACCTCAGTCACAGTTGCAGAACATAGACAAACCCTCACCAAAAACAGAATAAAGAGGCCATAAAGTATAAATAGAAATGTGCAAACAAAAACTGAATTGGAAACCACAAGACAGACTTTGTATACAGTGTAGCGGAAACATCACCATTCATCATAAAACATAAAACAATAAAATCAAGAAATATAAAACATCAATCATAATAGTAAAACCATATTAATAGTGAAGATAAATATTTAAAGACAGCTGAAGAATAAACATCCAATAATTTAAAAAAACTCATATAAATTGTTATTTAAATTTTCCAAGCACCAATAAAATATTTCAAAACAGCAGACACATGAAATAACACACAATAATTAAAACTAATAAGGATAAAAATAAAATTTCCCGCTCTTCGTAGCTGGGAACGTTTTGTTTTCTGTCACCTGAGATTGTTGTGGATTAGTGGATATAGGAGGGCACACAAACTTTCTCCTCTCTCTCTCATATATGCAGACACACTTTCTTTCTCTCATACACTTATGCTTCCTCTCTCAGATGCACATAGACCTTGTCACTCACATGTGTGTGAGCGCATATACACACATACACACACATCTTTCTCTCACATATATTCTCACACATATAGATACATGCTCTCACTCACAAATGCCCACAAATTCATACTCTCTCTCATGTTCCTTCTGTTTCATACACACACACATGCACTTGCACTCCCTCTCTCATACATACACACACACACACACATGCACATGCTCCCTCTCATATACATATACACACACACATGCTCTCTCATATACATGGGCTTCACCTTCTTTTCTTCCATTTGATCCCCAGTCCATCGGCAGCCCTGAGCCCGCCTCTCTCTTCACTTTGACCTCCATTCAGTAAAATGATAAGGTGGTCTCTACTCCACTTTGGCTGCTCTCGAGATGGAGTCTGCAGGCAACCTACAGCATCTTCTCTATTTAGACCATTGGCAGATTGGATGAGGTTCATCTGATGGCCCACGCTTCAATAGCTCTGCTCTTTCCCTCATTCCTATCCCCTTCCTTCATTAACTCAGCTCTTCTTCACTTTGCCCTCACTATCTTGCTCTTCTCCCAATTTTCAAGCCCTTCTCTCCCTCCAGAGACTATTTCCTCCCTCCCTTAAATATTCCCCCCTTTCTTACACTATCTCAGTTCTTCCCCCATCCCTGTCCCTCTAGAGATTATTCTGCCTCTTCTCGTCCCTTAGTGAGTCACTATCTCAGCTTTTTCCCTTTCTCACCTTTTTTCCTTATTACCTCAGCTTTTTCACCCTTTCCCTTTCCTCTAGAGGCTATTTCCACCTTCTCTCTCCCTTGCTCCTTCCTTCCCCCTTCTCACCCCTTCCTATGCCTTCCCCACTTTCTTTATCCCCCTCCCTATGCCCTTTCCCCACTTTCTCATTTAGTCACTTCCAGCCTCTTCCTCTTCCCTGTAAAGCTTTTTATAGTCAGGATTCCCCTCCTCCCCACATTAGATAGCTTCGCTCAAATGCTAGTTCTTCTGCTATCTCCTACTCTGGTGGGGTTGGTCTTTGGTAGGAGTTGCTTCTCTTGTGGGACTGGCCTTGTGGCAGCAGGAGAATATGTAATTCAAATATTGCTGCTGCTCCTGCTGCTGGCTCACATGGGGATCTGCATGTTACTTCATTAGACAGGGCAAGAGTTTGGATTACTCCTGCCTCATTTGATAATTAAATTTGAGCAGGCAAGCCTGTTTTAGTGTCTCCTATGCCACGGGCGGCCTGCAGCCCACAGTCTTTTCTTTACTTCAGTCGCCAGCTAGGTAGAGTGCACCATCAAACCTATGACCTCTTCTCCATTTTGGCTGCTGGTATCCCAGAACACTGCCCCCTCAAGCTTCCAATTAGTACAAGTCCATGACTTCCAGAATGAGTTGTGCCAGCCCTAGTTAAACATCAACCAAAACACTCTTTTTGGCAATCGGTGCATAGATATCTGCAATCTTTAACCACCACTTCCTTTGCTTTAACAGTAAATGATTTTTTATGGGATGACACTCGGGTTCTTGCCTTCTCCAGCAAGTATGAGCAATGATGTTGTAGAGTACTGCTCCTGTTAGCCAAAAAAATGCATCCTGCAAAAGTGGATCCTCTCAGACCCACCCACCCTCATGCAATATTGTAACGTAATTCATCATACCTGTGTACTTGATAAATATATAGACAAGATTGAATGGTATAGAACCAAATGTGATTTTGTTAAATGCTGGGATATGTACCTGCACTCTCTTTCACCTGTGGCCTGTAGCCTTCTGCTTAATGATCTACCGTCAGTGTAAATGTTTGCCTGTACTGCCAGCAACGTGTTTTCTATATTTTTTCTTTTTTTAGGATCACATCTACTGGGGGGGGCGTTCCCTATACCTTGTATGCTTATTACGTTTCTCTGTTTTCTGCGTTAGTGTACTGATACACATTCCATGGGTCTCCATGTACTGTGTCGCCCATACGGATGAAGAGTAAGAACATAAGAACATAAGAAATTGCCATGCTGGGTCAGACCAAGGGTCCATCAAGCCCAGCATCCTGTTTCCAACAGAGGCCAAACCAGGCCACAAGAACCTGGCAATTACCCAAACACCTAGAAGATCCCATGCTACTGATGCAATTAATAGCAGTGACTATTCCCTAAGTAAACTTGATTAATAGCAGTTAATGGACTTCTCTTCCAAGAACTTATCCAAACCTTTTTTGAACCCAGCTACACTAACTGCACTAACCACATCCTCTGGCAACAAATTCCAGAGATTTATTGTGCGTTGAGTGAAAAAGAATTTTCTCCGATTAGTCTTAAATGTGCTACTTGCTAACTTCATGGAATGCCCCCTAGTCCTTCTATTATTCGAAAGTGTAAATAACCGAGTCACATCTACTCGTTCAAGACCTCTATGATATCCCCCCTCAGCCGTCTCTTCTCCAAGCTGAACAGCCCTAACCTCTTCAGCCTTTCCTCATAGGGGAGCTGTTCCATCCCCTTTATCATTTTGGTTGCCCTTCTCTGTACCTTCTCCATTGCAACTATATCTTTTTTGAGATACGGCGACCAGAATTGTACACAGTATTCAAGGTGTGGTCTCACCATGGAGCGATATAGAGGCATTATGACATTTTCCGTTTTATTAACCATTCCCTTCCTAATAATTCCTAACATTTTATTTGCTTTTTTGACTGCTGCAGCACACTGAGCTGACGATTTCAATGTATTATCTACTATGACGCCTAGATCTCTTTCTTGGGTGGTAGCTCCTAATATGGAACCTAACATCATGTAACTACAGCTAGGGTTATTTTTCCCTATATGCAACACCTTGCACTTGTCCACATTAAATTTCATCTGCCATTTGGATGCCCAATCTTCCAGTCTTGCAAGGTCCTCCTGTAATGTATCACAGTCTGCTTGTGATTTAACTACTCTGAATAATTTTGTATCATCTGCAAATTTGATAACGTCACTCATCGTATTCCTTTCCAGATCATTGATATATATATTGAAAAGCACCGGTCCAAGTACAGATCCCTGAGGCACTCCACTGTTTACCCTTTTCCACTGAGAAAATTGACCATTTAGTCCTACTCTCTGTTTCCTGTCTTTTAACCAGTTTGTAATCCACGAAAGGACATCGCCTCCTATCCCATGACATTTTAGTTTTCGTAGAAGCCTCTCATGAGGGACTTTGTCAAACGCCTTCTGAAAATCCAAATACACTACATCTACTGGTTCACCTTTATCCACATGTTTATTAACCCCTTCAAAAAAATGAAGCAGGTTTGTTAGGCAAGACTTCCCTTGGGTAAATCCATGTTGACTGTGTCCCATTAAATCATGTCTTTCTATATGCTCTACAATTTTGATCTTGAGGATAGTTTCCACTATTTTTCCCGGCACTGAAGTTAGGCTCACTGGTCTATAGTTACCCGGATCACCCCTGGAGCCTTTTTTAAATATTGGGGTTACATTGGCCACCCTCCAGTCTTCAGGTACAATGGATGATTTTAATGATAGGTTACAAATTTTAACTAATAGGTCAGAAATTTCATTTTTGAGTTCCTTTAGTACCCTGGGATGCATACCATCCGGTCCAGGTGACTTGCTACTCTTTAGTTTGTCAATCTGGCCTACTACATCTTCCAGGTTGACAGTGATTTCGTTCAGTTCGTCTGACTCATCACCCCTGAAAACAAACTCCGGAACTGGTATCTCCCCAACATCCTCACTAGTAAACACGGAAGCAAAGAATTCATTTAGTCTTTCTGCAATGGCCTTATCTTCCCTAAGAGCCCCTTTAACCCCTCGGTCATCTAATGGTCCAACCGACTCCCTCACAGGTTTCTTGCTTTGGATATATTTTAAAAAGTTTTTATTATGAGTTTTTGCCTCTATGGCCGTTGGGCTCCATGAGCCAATAAGATTTTCAAACTACTGGATGGATGACCCTTTTCTGGACTTCATACATTTATGTGACGCACAGTACTTTATTGCACTGTATATTGAAAAAAAATGAAAACAATAAACTGTTGGTTGTATTGCTTCAATGTTTATTGCAAGTTTCATAAATAAAGCATAAAAAAAAACAACCCACCAACCAAAAAGACTGGCATACTTTTAGATTGCACAGTGATCAGGTCACTGGTATCCAGAGAGTTAGAGAGAAAAAAATTACTAGCAAATATATTGGGAGCAAGTGTACTGGGGACAAGTGTGCCCAGGACAAGTGAGTTGGGGGATAAGTATGTAGGGGACAAGTGTGTACAGGATAAGTGTGATGAGGTCAAGTGTCCCCGGGATAAGGGTGCCTGGGACAAATGTGCTAAAGACAAGTATGCTTGTGATAAATTTGCTGAGACAAGTGTGCCCATAACTAGACTGCTGGGGCAAGTGGGCCAGAAAAAAATATAATCAGGAATGAATGTGCTTGGGACAAGTGTGCCAAGAACAAGTGTGCTGGGACAAGTGTGCTGGGGACAAGTGTTCCTGGGACAAATATGCCAGGGACAAGGGTGCTCGGGACAGATTTGCATGGGAGAAGATGCCAGGTACAAGGGCTCTTGGGATAAGTGTGCTAAGAACAAGTGTTCCCAAGATGAGTGCACAGATATGTCCGGGACAATTGTGCCAAGGACAAATGTGCTAGGACAAGCATGTTGGGGACAAGTATACATGGGACAAGTGTGCCTGGAAAAAGTATGCCCGGGACAAATGTGCCAGAGACAAGTGTTCTGGGAACAAATGGACTCAGATTCTTCTCAGGACAAGTGTGCAAGGGACAAGTTTGACTAGGATATGTATGCCTGGAACAACTGTTCCTAGTACAATTTCCCCAGGGATAAGTGCAGCTGGGAAAAGTATGCCTGGGAACATTGTACGGGAACAAGTGTGCTCAGGACAAGTGTGACCATGACATGTGACCAGGACAAGTGTACTGTGGACATGTGTGCCCAGGATGTGTGTGCACGGGATAAGTGTGCCTAGTACAATTGCCCCTGGGACATGTGTGCCTGGAAAAATTGTACAGGGGTAAGTATGCCTATATCATGTGTGCCAGGGAGAAGTGTGCCAGGGAGAAGTGTGCAGGCGTTAATTGTAGTGGAGACAAGATTGCAGGGGACAATGGGGCCTAGGACAAGTATGCTGAAAAGTGTAACCGGGATTATTGTGCATAGGACATGTGTGCTGAGAACAAGTGAGCACAGGACAAGTATGTCTGGGAAAAATGCCCCCAGGTAAAGTGTGTCCAAGTTAATTGTGCTAGGGACAAGTGTGCCTGTGACAAGTCTCCCATGGATAAGTGTGACAAGGGCAAGTGTGACATGGACAAGTGTGTCAGGGACAAGTGTGCACAAGATAAGTGAGCTATGGACAAATGTGTCCAGGGCAAATGTACCTGGGGTTAAGTGTGCCAGGGACAAGTTTGCCAGGAAATAAAGCGCCAAGTTAATTATGCCAGGATAAGTGTGCCTGGAACAAATGTACAACAGAAAAGTGTTCCTGGGACAAGTATGCCTGGGAACAAGTGTGCTCAGGAGGCGTGTGCCAGGGATAAGTGTGCCCAGGTTAAGTGTGCCTTGGACAGGAGTGCCTGGTACAAATATTTGAGGGACAAGTGTGCCTAAAAGAAGAGTGCTCTGGAACATAATGCCTCTGTATCGCTCCATTGTGAGACCGCACCTTGAATACTGTGTACAATTCTGGTCGCCGCATCTCAAAAAAGATATAGTTGCGATGGAGAAGGTACAGAGAAGGGTGACCAAAATGATAAAGGGGATGGAACAGCTCCCTTATGAGGAAAGACTAAAGAGGTTAGGACTGTTCAGCTTGGAGAAGAGATGAAGTGGGATATGATAGAGGTGTTTAGAATCATGAGAGGTCTAGAACGGGTAAATGTGAATCGGTTATTTACTCTTCCAGACACTAGAAGGACTAGGGGGCACTCCATGAAGTTAGCATGTGGCACATTTAAAACTAATTGGAGAAAGTTCTTTTTCACTCAACTCACAATTAAACTCTGGAATTTGTTGCCAGAGGGTGTGGTTAGTGCAGTTGGTCTAGCTGGGTTTAAAAAAGGATTGGAGAAGTTCTTGGAGAAGTCCATTACCTGTTATTAATTAAGTTGACTTAGAAAATAGCCACTGCTATTACTAGCAACAGTAACATGGAATAGACTTAGTTTTTGGGTACTTGCCATGAACTTGTAGCCTGGATTGGCCACTGTTGGAAACAAAATGCTGGGCTTAATGGACCCTTGGTCTGACCCAGTATGGCATGTTCTTGTGTGTTCCATGGACAAGTGCACCCAGACAATTTTGTCTGGGACAAGTTTGCCCAGGACAAGTGTACCCTGGTTAAGTGAGACAGGGACAATTGTGTTCAGGAGAAGTGCAGCCAGAATACATGTGTATGGGAAAAATGTGCCCAGGACAAGTGTGCAGGGGACAAATGTTCCTGGGACATGTGCCCAAGTAAAGTGTGCCTGATATAAGTATGCCCTCTACAAATGCACCCAGGACAAATGTGCCTCAGATAAATGTGCCAGTGACAAGTGTGTCAGGACAAGGGTTCCTCAGGCAAATCTTCTGGAGTCAAGTGTGCTGGGCACAAGTGTGTCCAAGTTAAGTGTGCCCTGGACAAATGTGCTGAGGAAAAGTGTGCCTGGGACAAATATTCCTGAGACAAGTATGCCAATGACAAGTATACCCAGGACAAGTAAGCTCTGGAAAAGTGTGTCCAGCAGAAGTGTGCCAAGGACAAGTATGCAGGAGAAAATTGCACTAGTTAAGTATGCTGAGGACAATTATTCCTTAGAGAAATTGCCTAGGTTAAGTGAGCCAGGGACAATTATGCTGGGAAGAAGTGTCCTAGGGACAAATGTGCTTCATACAAGAGTGCCTGGGACAAGTATACCAGGGATAAGAGTGCCTGGGACAAATGTGCTAGGGACAAGTGTGCTTGGGACAAGTTCACTCAGAACAAATGTGCTGGGAAAGTGTGCTAGAAAGAAGCATGCCTGGGACAACTCTGCATGGCTTAAGTGTGCCAGGCATTTATGTGTCAGGGACAAATAGTTTATAGTTTATAACTTTTTATATACCGATGTATCAGAATCCATCACATCAGTTTACAATGATTAAACATAAAAAAGCAATCAACAAATATCATTAAACACAATTGGAGAAAAAACAACGTGTAATTCTAAAACAGTACTAAGAGTAATAAAAGCAATATAAAATAAGTGCAAATTTCAATTAAATACAATAATTTAGGCTAAAAACAATAACATAATAATCATAGTCTGTTATCTTGAGAGATTATAAAGCCTAAATTTGAGGAATTAACAGCACAATTAAAACATTAAGAAGAAGTACTAAGAACAAATGTATGCAGGACAAGTGTGCAAATGACAAGAATGCACAGGTTATGTGTGTCATGGACAAATGTTCCCAGGACAAATGTGCCCAGGAGACAAATGCTGACATAAGTGTGCCAAGGACAAATATAATGGCAACAAGTGTGTTCTTGAAAAGTGTGCATTACAAGTGTACAGAAGACAAGTGAACCAGGGAAAAGTGTACCCTCTTCTAGTTTGCCGGAGACAGTTTTACCTGGATAAGTGTACCTGGGACAAGTGTACCGGGACAAATGAGTCCTTGAAATGTTTTCATAGGCAAGTGTGCCTGGATTTAAGTATACCAGGGAAAATTGTGCCTGGATTAACTGTGGTAGGGACAAACATGCTCAAGACAAATGGGCCCCTTACAAGAGATCCAGGTACAAGTGTGCTGAGGGCAAGTGATCCTGGGTTAAGTTTACCGGGGACAATTGTGCCTGTGTCAAGTATGCCTAGAACAAGGGTGCTCTGGACAAGTGTGCCTGTGACAAGTGTGTCAGGGACAAATATGCAAAGGAGAAGTTTTACATGGATAAATGTACCCAAATTGTGTTCCTGGGATGAATGAACCAGAGACAAGTGTGCCTGGGATGTGTGCACCTGAGACAAGAGCACCTACTGCAATTACTCCAGGGACAAGTTCATTAGGGACAAGCGTGCCCAGGAAAATGATATTGAGACAAGTGTGCTGTGGATAAGTGTGCCCTGGATAAGGCTGTTTGGGACAAATGCACCAAGGACATGTGTGCCTAGGAGAAGTATGCCCAGGACAAGTGTATCTGTGACAAATGTGCCAGTGACAAATGTACCCGGATAAAGTGTTTCTGGGATAAGTGTACCAGAGACAAGTGTGCCCAGAACAAGTGTGACAGAAGAAGTGTGCCTGGAACAAATGCATCCATGTCAAAGATGCAGGGGACAAGAATGCTTGGGACAAGTGTGCATGGAGAAAGAGTGCCCAGGATAAAAGAGCCAGGGAAAAGTGTGCCCTGGTTAATTGTGCCAGAAACAAATGTGCCAGAAGAGAAGTGTGCCAGGGACAAGTGCACCCAGATTAAATGTGACAGGGACAAGTATTCTGAGGACAAAAGTGCTAGGGACAAATGTGCCCAGGACAAGTGTGTCCAGGTCAAGTTTGCCAGGGAAAAATGTGCTGGGAACAACTGCATCCAGAAAAAGTGTGTCCAGGACAAGTGTGCTCAGGTTAAGTGTGCCTGGGTTGAGTGCCAGGGCAAGAGTGCCAGGGGCAAGTGTGTCATGGACAAGTATGCCGAGGAAAAGTGTGCTGGATAAAAATGCACCAGTGACACGGGTGCTCAAGACAAGTGGTCTGCGGACAAGTGTGCCCAGGACATTTGTGCCAGGGACAGTTGCACTGGGGAAAATTTTGCCTGGGGACAAGTTTGCCCGGTGACATAAGCAGATTTGGAGAAATCAATAGTTAAATCATGAGGAGGGGATTTTAATCTTCTTTTATCACATGATGAGCAACAGTGGATTTATAGACTCCACACAATTCATCCATTTGGTTTGAACAAGGAAATTGGATGGGGTATTTTTTAGTTTCTCATTAAACTGTGGGTGTTCATTAGTTGAATATCTAAGGGATTTTTGGATTGGTTACTTTTGCTATATAATCACTGGTTAACTTCTGTGCCTATAGACATTCTGATTGGCTGTAAGAGTTGGTGTTCAGTATCTTATTTGTCTGTATATAAGGAACGCTGTTTCCATGTTATGTTGATGCTGCCATGTTTAAGCTATATGCTGTCTATACTTATGGAGAGGAATTTATCTATATTGTAGATTGAGTGTGTTGACTGTTATATTACTTTATATGTTTTATTTGTGTTCTAGAATTGATGGGTGACCCCTGAAGAAGACAGTTTATTCCATCAAATCTCTGGCCAGGTTGGGTGTCTTTGAAGTATTTTTGGATGTTGTCAATTAAGTGTTTGACAAGTTAAGTACAATTTTAATGTGCAACATTTTTATGTGCAATTGAAATATATAAAAATTAGCTGTAGAAATGTGAAGGATCAGGTAAATGATGTGTGAGAACTGGATGATTATGTTTGTCCACTGCTTGAGACCCATTGCAGATGAGAGGAAGTAGATTATACCTTTTAAGCACACATTTACATCTGATACCAATTCTTTATTTACTTGATGTTCTTTATACCTCATTTTTTGGTTTATTTTTTTATATTTTAGTAGGTGTCTGCTTTTTGTTTCTTTGTATTAGGACACATAACAACCACATTATACTGGAAACCCACTGACTGCCATACAAAGCTCCATTTCTCCAGCTTCCACTTACCCCCTACCACCATGTCCATTGTCTACAGCCAAGCTTTATGGTACAATCATATCTGTTCTGACCCCTCAGAGATGGACACCAAGCTGGAGAAATTACAATAGATATATTTGCAAATATAGTACTTACCTAATGAGGTAAGAAAACAGATCAACAGAGCCAGACAAATACCCAAGAACATTATGCTACACCATCATACAGAAAATAGAAAATAACAGAACAATTCTGGTTTTCATAGATAGCTAAAAATAAAACTGTTCAGTCTTGAAAACACTCATATAAAGCAATGACAATTCAAAGATGCTAGCTGAACTAATGTACTGTTAATGGCTTGACAGCAATATAGTCTCCCGACACAGCCGAGTTTCACTGGTGGGACAGAATCGGGAGAGATCCGAAAATGAATTTCTAAGAAAAAAGACATAATGAATTGGCATTAGAATAACAGAAAAGTGGCTGATACAGCAATGGAGACAGCGAAAACATTCATATTTTTAAGCATTATAAAGAAACATACCAGTCAGTGACTAATACAGCAATGGGAATAGCTACAACATTAATACTAATAAATGAAATGGTGTTGAAAAGAAGTGAGATTTCAATAGAAACATGTAATGCAATGAATGAGATGTATATATATATTTTTTTTTCATTTCGTGGTTCGGGTCAGGTCCCCCGTTAGTGGGCACTAACATGAAATATGAATTTTTCCGAAATTTCAGAAAAATTCCTTTTGTTTTTGAGTGCTCCCGAAGCATGACGAATTTGACAATTTCAATGAAATTGTCTAATTCATTTAAAATGAATGCACATCTCTAATGAATAATGCAAAATTCCTTCGGAAGCTGTAACTATGATGAGGCCAAGGCTTAAAGCCAGTAAGCAGGTTAATCTGGTGGTGCTAATTCATGCATAAAGTATTTCTGCAAAAAAAAGTAAACAATATAGCAGGAAGACCATGAGCAGTAAGGTACTAAAATACAAAACAAAAAGTTGCTCAGTTTCAAATATATATAGCTAAGTAAGGGTCCAGGGCAAGAGCAGAATATTTAGAATCCAGCTGCCTTCCCAGATATTTAGACCGCGGACATTCGCTGTGCACCAGGGAGCCGCCATTGGACACTGACGCATGTGATACTAGGACCCGGCGAAGAGACGCTTAAGGGTGCACATACTCATCTGTGCACACGATTCGGCACAAGTTGGTGGGAGAGTCGGTACCCCACCCTATGATGATGTCACATGCTGAAGACTACCTAGCCTGCCTGGACTTGGATTCGTTGTCTCAGCGAGAAGATCTCTACTGTTTCCTGCTTCTCTTGGTTCCAGTCTTCTGGCTTGCTCTATCCCTCCAGCCTGGTTCCAGCTTCTCAGCCTTCAGCTTTGTTTCAGTCTTCACCTGTGGCTCCACTGCAGTCTTCAGCTCCACTTCAGCCCTCAGCCTTGTCTCAAACCATAAGCCTTGCTTCTAGCCATCAGCCTTATCTCAAGCTGTCGGTCTTGTCCTTTCCTGGCTTCAGCCACAAGCCAGGTCTTTGTATAGAATTTTGGACTCAGTCATAGTCTAGCCCATGCCAGACTCACTCTCCCATTGTTGGTGTGGGTCTCAGGACTCTACTGATGAGGCTGTGTCACGGCAAGAGGGGCTCACGCATACGCAGTTCCTCACAAGAAGGAAAGCAAACCTGATTCCAAGCGTAACTGGCCTGAGAGAGTAAGGTGAATACAACTTATTAGCACCAAATAAAGTCATCTAGAAAAAAGATGGATATTAAATGAGACAATTTAAATGGAGAAAAGAGGGCATGTGCCAACTTTTGGAACATCTCTTACTTAATCCTTATGCATTAGGACAGGCACCGCGGCGTCAGTACAATGACTGAGAGCATCTCACTAGAAAAAGAGAAGAATATAAACTACAAAAATGCGCCAAGGAAGGAGGCCAGTTGAAAGCAGATCACATGACATACAATGACCAACTGGATAGCCCAAAGGAAATACCTTCCTATATTGGACAGCGGAGAAAACAATAGTTAAAGAAACTGATGCCATTCTATTTCCTTGTTAAGACCAGAAGGGAAAAGAGACTGTAGCTCAATAAGATTTGTGGAAAAGTTCCCCCCCACCCCCCCCCCCTACACTTCCTTCATCTGATGAAGAAGACTCTGATCCTCCAAAGCTCATGCCTCAGTAAACTGGTTAGTATATTAAGTGCCACCTGCATCGACATTTCTTCTATACCAGACTAGCACAGTGACCCCTCTGAGGATTTTCTCTATATAATTAAGATACAAAATGAAAGTCAGGATTCACAAGATTTGGGAACTCTATGAAACACTGGGATATAGATATTAATCCAGAAAGACCACAAACATGGCATATAATTTTTTATACACAAGAGGTGCAAAAAATCTTTATTGGTCAGCTAAATATATTTATTGTATTATTCAAATTTGGCAACTCCACATATATATCAATAGTCTTTCAAAAGCAAGAGTCCCTCGACATGGACCCCGTGTTTTGCCAGTCCGGCTGCGTCAGGAGGGACAGAATTTTATGCCACTAACTGGTGTTCCAGACTATGTTATTTCATAGGGAGCATAAAATTCTGTCCCTCTCGACGCAGCCGGACTGGTGAAACACGGGGTCCGTGTTGGTGGACTCTTGCTTTTGAAAGACTATTGATATATATGTGGAGTCGCCAGATTTGAATAACACAATAAATATATTTAGCTGACCAACAAAGACTTTTTTGCACTTGTCGTGTGTACACTTATACTGTTGAGTGCAGTACCTGCTCCAGTTACGGTATTTTGGATATAATTTTTTATAAACAGATTTATAAATACCATGTGAGAGCAGTTTTTTTTTACTAGGCATTTAGAATAATCTTGTAGATGAGATATATTGTAAAATGTAATACATTATTTGCTTTTAATGGGATTGTAAAATGTTTTTGCACAAGTTAGTTTTGCACGAGTTAGTCATGTCCTTCACCATGCTGAAATGCATGGTGAAGGACATGACTCCTACAAATTATTATGAAAAAGGAGAGGAGAAGAAGGATTTAAAAGCGGAAAAGCCAAAATACGGAGATTTTATTGTGCCATTGGAATAAAGCCTGGAAATTACATATCAGGTAAAATGTGACAGCTTGAACTGAATAATTAATTGGAAACAGTTTTGTGTATGCTGAAAATATTAAGATGAGATTGAAAAGCAGATGGAATGGGGAGACATGTGTAAAGCACACCAACATATTAGCAAACAGAGACATTTGTTTTGAAATATTTGCACTGAAACTGGGGATTAGATTGGGCCAGAACAGCTGGAAGGTGATAGACATGAACCAATATTTTATTCAATATTGAATTCCTTTGCAAAAGAGATCTACCTAGTCACATTTCTGTTTTTGTGATATAGTAGCTAAGAATTTGCCTCGAACCTTCTGATAGCAAGAAAAATTGAGGATCATTCCTTTCAATTTACATTTGAGGAAACTGATATTTTTATTCCTCTCTAAAAGTCATAGATTACTATATCAAGCTTGTGAGAAGTAATAGAATAGAGAATTATAGAAGTAAAAGTAAAAGAATTATTGATAACCAAATAATGACTTCCTTGAACAGACTGCCATTGGTCTTTCTCTAGCCCTCAGAGTCCTCCAGTTTCATTTTCTTCCAGGTAAAAAGCTTATTTCATCAATGGCTTTCTTTCTTTTTTTGTTTTTCATAAACATTTTCATAAATCAGCATCAGGCATGGAGAACCAGATATTGGCTGGGGTCTGTGGTGTTGAACCTGGGGTAAAGCCGGGCAGTCTGGATGAAGTTAATGATCCTTTCTATTGTCATAGTCTAAAATAGTAGTACAAAGAAGGATGGGAGATTGCAATCTTACAAACATACCATCCTTCACTTTTTCAATAGCAGAGACAAGAGGAGAGGTGAGAAGGACAAAAATAAAGATGGCGAAGAGAGACACAACCTACAGACCATAGATAGGCAAAATGGTACTATCCAGCTATAACTCCCTACGAAACAACAGTATCAGTAACTGCAGGATAATTCCGGTGTACAATAGTAAAAATTTTGTTTCACTTTTCATTTCATTTTTGGGGGTTCCCCCCATGAATTTCATTTCATTTAATGTTTATGTTGTTTCTTTTTTAACTTTAAAAAACAAAATAAACATTTAGAAAAAAAAAAACGGGGAAAAGAAAAGAAATGGGGCTACTGAAGGGCTCCCGTCCCCTCTATCCATCCTTCCCACCCAGAAAAATGCTGGGGCCATGATCCTCTCTGGCCCCCCACTTATGTGGTCTGGGGGGGGATCCATTGACAAGGCCAAGACCCAGGCCAAAACGTTGGCCTTGCATAGGCCTAGGACATGGTAGGTCGCCACGACCTCAGTCTAGGCCCTACACAAAGCCCAGGCTTTGAGGCTTGGTCCCAATGCCTCAGCCTAGACCCAACACTGGGGCCCAGGCCAGACACCAGAGCTCAATGCCTGGCTTCAACCTAGGCTTCTGGATCAGGCCTGGGCTTGAGCCATAGCCCAAGCGTCAGGACCAAGTCTCTGGGCCAGGCCCCAGCATTGGGCCAGAGCCTGGCCGTGTTGTTTAATGCCTGATGGATCAGGTAAGGGGGGGGGGGCTGGAAATTTCCCGGCCATGGCAAAATGTTTAGGTCCTGGGTCATGGCCGAAGCCCAGGCATTGTGCCTGGGCTTGGACCAAGATGCTGGATCCCTGACAGATCAGATAAGTTTGGTCAATTTTTGGGGTCCCCTTTCCTGTGAAAGGGATCAATTTTTTTGTTTTCAAACAAAATATGAAAACCAACAAAATTTCATTTGATATTTAATCGTTTCACTTTGAGAATGAAATGAAATAGGAAATTTTGTCTCATTTCCTATTTCTTTTCTCCTGAATGTCTATCCTTACTATTCAATTGCAAAGGGACCTTATTTTGCTAATTCTTCCTGGGCTTTGCACCCCTGTAGGGTCAGCCCTGCAAGACGGTGCTTCATTCAGACACTTTCCACTCTGGCCAAATTTTGGAAGCTACCCTTTATTATACCACTCCTGCTGTTGGTAGGTAGATTCAGAATCAGAGTAGTTCTCACTCTATGTTAAAATCATAGTGACATTAACAACTAACTGACTCTAAATGACATCCGCCAGCACTGGCATAGCCAATAACAGCATCAGGCAGGAAGGGGTCATACTATACACCAAGGCTTCTCACCCTTTTTGTTGACATGGACTGCTTAACTGGTAGAGTTGGGGGACAAACATGAAGAGCATGGTGGTTTCCTTTGTGGCAAATGTGCGGGAAGAAAAGAATTACATGCACCATCCTTTCGGGTGTCTCCTCATGTCTCAATCCAGCCACCCCCCCCCCGCCCCCTAATGTTTTAATGACAAGAATAATGACAAGGCAACTGTTATTCTAGCACCCAGAGCAGCAGAAGGAAAAAAATCAGGTCTCTTCATTTTGTACAATAGTAGAGCCAGGAGCAAAACATATTTACAGTGGTGGCAGTGAGGGTAGATGCTATCCCTTTCAGAGACGTGCTTCTTTCATCAGCCTTCACAGCTAGCAACCCATTGGATATATTTTTGGTTTATATATATATATATATATATCCTCTTATCTGTTATTTATCTGGGAAGACAGGTGTAATACTTGATCATGGGGCTAAGTCCTTGCACAGTCACAACAGCCCTACGGTATATGTGTGGGGGAAGGGGGGACATAGACTGGGGGAAGGGGGGACATAGACTTCCAAGGCCCAGGTCAGAAGGGGGAAACCTCTTCTCTGGGTGGGAACACAGTCTCTTGGGTGTAGCTCTGTCCCTATGAAATAACCAAGATGGTCACTCGATTAGGATGCTTCAAATGAAAAGTTGCTGCAGACTATCCCTAGTGGTTACCAACTGGCAACAAACACATTTCCGTTTATTTACATCCATTATGAGTCCAACATCTCAATTCTTTCTCTGTGTGAAGGTATCGCTCAGGGTGGCAGGAATTAGGATAACTTTTCCTCCTGGAATTTGGAAGTATGGCTCCTAGTATGGATTGGAATGGGGGTTCCCTAGCAGGCAGTGGTTCTCCCTCCCAAAAAGTATAAACAATAACTGAGATGTTCCCAAAATGCTACTTCTCCCAGCACTTTCTGTTCAAGGGGTGGATCAGATCTCCAGATGATAATCCTAGGAACCTCTCCACTTTTTCCCAGATGTTAACTGGATCTTTCTGGCTGAATGTCTCAAAGGTCAGCCATGAGGTGTGAATTGGAATCAGCAATTCTTCTCTCTTCCAGGAAGGGGAATTTGCCACCCATAGCCAGGATCCAGGGTGCCAGCAAACATCTCAAAACTAAAGTCCAAAAATTCTTATGGAGCCAAAAACACTCCAAGATACCTTGCTAGCAAGGCTTTGGACTAGAGAGCTATAATGTCACATTATATTCTGCATAATCAGGGGTACAAGGCACAGTCAGACTGGAACAGGGAAACAACAAAAGATCATTCTTCAAAAGCTAAACTATGATGCAGCCTGCAATCAGCAGGCATGAGTATACCACTGCAGCCAGGGCCGGTGCTGGCTTTTTTGCTGCCCTGTGCGAACAATTACTGTGCTGCCCCCCACGCCCCGCCCCCAATTCATTCAGTCTCTGTCCCGGGCTAATAAAAAAAGCACAGCTCCCTCAGCAATCTTAATTTTAAAATCTGACACCCTCCCCCAAATGGAACCCATGGTCAAAGGATGGGTATTAGGTATCCTAGGCAAAACTTGCAGCCTTGCACAAACATACACACCCTCTCCAGGCGCGCGCACACACACACACACACACACACACACACACACACACACACACACACAGTTCAATTATGGATTTATAATAGATTTTAGATGAAAATAGCACATTCAAAAGTCAGTCTTCTGAGGCAAAATGTATCACTTACAACATTTATTTTATTTATTTATTTATTTAACTTTTTTATACCGACATTCGTGGGAAACATCACGCCGGTTTACATGCACATTATATTTGCATGCACTGCTATGGTGGAAACCAGAAACTGCAAAAAAGACACTTGGAACTCCTATGGAATTGGATTTTTTTATAATACGTGCTGCGAGTGGGTTTGGCCCTCTGGAAACCATGAATAAATGAAATTACCATTACAATATAGTAAACCTCACATACCAAAACAACCCTAATTGCCAGCATTCAAACAGTAATAACCTTATCTATGAAAAGACAGCACTGCACATATTACACCAAGACCTATAACACCAATATACCAATATTAGGAAAACAGAACACATCAGACTGCTATAGATCCCTACATATAAATTATATGGTAGCAGAATACCTCACCTTGGTCACAAGTGGAGAACACAGACAGACCTTGACCAAATACAGTCTAAAGAGACCAGAAAGTATAAATAGAACTGAACTGGAACCCACAACAAGCCAGTCTCTATAAGCAGAGCAACAATGGAAAAATAGAAACATTACCATTCTTCATAAAACATTAAATAATAAAATCAAGAAATCAATCATAATAGAAAAATCATAGTCATAAAAAGAATAAACATTTCAAACCAGTTAAATAGAATATCCAAAATTTTCCAAACACCAATAAAATTTTTCAAAACATCTGATGAATAAAAAAAATCCAGTAATTAAAATGTTCTAATATTTCCCAAATAACGATAAAATATTCAAAACAGCACAAACATCAAATTACACCCAAAAATTATTTAAAAATCTCCTGCTCTCCATACCTGGGATCTTTTGATCGCCAGTCACCCTGACATTGTTGTACATTGGGGGAGGTAGGGCCACACAAACTTTATCTTCATACATACACACACTCACACGTGTACACACATGCATATATATTCATTCTCTCACACATTCCATCTCTCATATGCCTAAGCTCTAGCACACACTCCTTCTCTTTCCCTCACAGACACATTGTGTGTGGGTGCATGCCTGAGAGAGCCTATATGTGACACAGAGGCTTTCACAGATACATACACACACATGCACATAGGCACTCACACATAGGCTCTCACACAGAACCATGAACACAAGCTCTGTCCAGACACACACTCAAGCTCTCAGACTCATATACATGAACACAAGCTCTAATACAGATACACATTGAAGTTATAACACAGACACACATATACACATGAACACAAGCTCTGAAAGACACACACACTCAAACTCTCCATAGATATACACACATACCCATGAACACAAGCTCTGAAACAGACATGTTCAAGCTGTGACACGGACACACACACACATACAAGCTATGAAACAGACACACACAAGCTCATCTGCATACTGCTCCCAGTATCCCCCCGGAGAGGAGTCCAGAAGTCACCGCAAGCGATCCAGGGATTGAATTCTACAGCCCCAGTTTCCAGAGGCCTCGCACCCTTTGCAGTAGAAGAGAACAGGAATCTCAAACTCTTCAATTAACTGAGTGAAGATCAATTTAATGGTGGTTAAAGAGGATTGGCAAGTATAGCTTTGGGAAATCTTTGGACTTATAAAGGTTTGGTGAAAGGTGAAATAGAGAGATATATTCTTTAAAGTTTGTGTGTGTTAAGTAATAAGCAAGCCAGAGATAGTCTTTCCTACCCACTCAACCCTTGATTTTTAGGCAAGAGACACATTTTCATTAAAAATCAATCAGGATCTTATCTAAATCATACTATTGTAACAGCCCTTATTGAAAGTTTAATCATCCCCTTGTAGGACACTAGCTGATTAATTAGTAAATTCACCTGTAAATTTAAAGTACTGTAATTCCAACTCCCTTAGTATCCTAAACTTAACTAGGAACTCAATAAATCTAAGATGAAGGCAGCAGTCCAGCAGCAAGAGGGGGCTTTCCAGTCTTTTGCATTGAGTGTCACATGTATGATTTTTTACCCGCCGGTGAGAGACTGTATGTGTGGACTCTGTGCAAAGAGCTCCTGGCTCTCAGGGAATGAGTCTGATCTCTGGAGGCTAGAATAGCAGACTTGGAGGAGCTGAGGCAGACAGAGAGGTACATTGATGAGACCCTTCAGGGACATAGTAGCCAAGTCCCAAATCCAGTATGGCAGCCCCAGTGCTGCCTTGGATCAGAAAGGTCTCCCAGTAGGAGAACATCACCCTGGTGTAGCAGGAAGTGATCCTGTAGCAAGGACCTGCTCTCCAGGTAATGTATTGTCCTCTCACACTGAGGACAAGTCTCCCAGGGCTACTGCCCAGGAGGGAAGGGTAAGGCCGGCCATCATAATTGATGGTTCAATTATTAGAAATGTAGATAGCAGGGTGGCTGTTGAATGTGAGGACCGCCTTGTAACTTGCCTGCCTGGTGGGAAGGTGGCAGACCTCACGTGTCACCTAGATAGGATTACAGACAGTGCTGGGGAGCAGCCAGCTGTCATGGTACATGTGGGCGCCATCGACATAGGAAAATGTGGGAGAGAGGTTCTGGAACCCAAATTTAGGATTTTAGGTAGAAAGCTGAAATCCAGAATCTCCAGGGTGGCTTTCTCTGACATGCTTCCTGTTCCACGTGCAGGTCCCCAGAGGCAGGCAGAGCTCCAGAGTTTCAATGAGTGGATGAGACAATGTACAGGGAAGATGGATTCAGTTTTGTAAGAAACTGGGGAAACTTTTGGAAAAGGGGGAAACTTTTTCGAAAGGATGGGCTCCACCTTAACCAGAGTAGAACCAAGTTGCTGGCATGAACTTTCAATTAGGAGAGAGCAGCTTTTAAACTAGAACAAGGGGGAAAGCTAACAGTCACTCGTGGGACTTCATTATCATCAGTGTTGTTGAATATGGATTTACAAACTAAAGAGGATGTGTTTTGTGAATTATATGTTCTATTTTTATATATATATGCTGACGATTTACAACTTTGCATACCATATTCTTTGGATGATATGCTTAAATTTAGTTAATGCATGACAGCACTACACGCTAGGGATGTGAATCGTTTTTTGACGATTTAAAATATCGTCCGATATATTTTAAATCGTCAAAAATCGTTAGGGCCACGATACAATACCAATTCCCCCGATTTATCGTCAAAAAATCGTAAATTGGGGGAAGGGGGAGGACAGGAAAACCGGCACACTAAAACACCCTAAAACCCACCCCCGACCCTTTAAATTAAATCCCCCACCCTCCCGAACCCCCCCCCCCAAATGCCTTAAATTACCTGGGGGTCCAGCGGCATACTAAAACACGGCACACTAAAACCCCCTAAAACCCACCCCGACCCTTTAAATTAAATCCCCCACCCTCCCGAACCCCCCCCCAAATGCCTTAAATTACCTGGGGGTCCGTAGCCTTAAATTACCTCCGTAGCGGCGGTCCGTAGCTAAATCGGGGGATGGGGGAGAGCAGGAAAAGCGGCACACTAAATCGTGTAGTCTTCAGCCGGCACCATTTTGCAAAATGGCCGCCGCAAAATGGCGGCGGCCATAGACCAAAACGATTCGACGCAGGAGGTCGTTCCGGACCCCCGCTGGACTTTTGGCAAGTCTTGTGGGGGTCAGGAGGCCCCCCCAAGCTGGCCAAAAGTTCCTGGGGGTCCAGCGGGGGTCCGGGAGCGATTTCCTGCCGCAAATCGTTTTCTGTACGGAAAATGGCGCCGGCAGGAGATTGACTGCAGGAGGTCGTTCAGCGAGGGTTCCGGACCCCCGCTGAACGACCTGCAGTCGATCTCCTGCCGGCGCCATTTTCCGTACGGAAAACGATTCACGGCAGGAAATCGCTCCCGGACCCCCGCTGGACGACCAGGAACTTTTGGCCAGCTTGGGGGGGCCTCCTGACCCCCACAAGACTTGCCAAAACTCCAGCGGGGGTCCGGAACGACCTCCTGCGTCGAATCATTTTGGTCTATGGCCGCCGCCATTTTGCGGCGGCCATTTTGCAAAATGGCGCCGGCTGAAGACTACACGATTTAGTGTGCCGCTTTTCCTGCTCTCCCCCTTCCCCCGATTTAGCTACGGACCGCCGCTACGGAGGTAATTTAAGGCTACGGACCCCCAGGTAATTTAAGGCATTTGGGGGGGGGGGGTTCGGGAGGGTGGGGGATTTAATTTAAAGGGTCGGGGGTGGGTTTTAGGGGGTTTTAGTGTGCCGGCTCACGATTTTCACGATACTTTACACACCCAAACGGCAACAATACGATTCCCTTCCCCTCCCAGCCGAAATCGATCATTAAGACGATCGAGGACACTATTCACATCTCTACTACACGCCTGGTTGAATGGATATAAATTAATTTTATATCCAAAGACTTATTTGCACTTATATCTGATGTACTATATTTGCTGAGTGCAATAATTGCTCCGGTGTGCGATTGTATATAAATTAGTTTTAAACATCAATACTATAATTAAAAGCCTTCCAGGTTCATCAGCAGCTAGAAATGCTATTCAGATAGTCAATGCAATTAAAGAAGAAAGTACGAACTCTGAAGTTGATATTATCATCCATCTGGGAACCAACGACCTTGCTAGAAATGGCATCCAAGTGGTACAGAGAGATTGTCAGACTCTGGTGAACCAGATTAGTCACATGGCAAAGACTATTACCTTTTCTGAAGTGTTACCTGTTCATGGAAAGGAGAAAGAGAGGTTAAGCCACATAGATAACTTCAATACATGGCTCAAAAATTGGTGTAAGGAGCAAAATTTTGGATATGTTGGGGGCTATATGGGGGCTGTATGGAACAGTAAAAGGCTCTATGTCAAAGATGGTTTACATCTGTCTGTGGCAGGAAAACAGAGCCTAAGTGATAAATTCAAATCCTATGACAAAAGGTATTTAAACTAAAGGACAGGGGTGGCAAAAGGACATTGGAATATCATCCCCCAAATCTCAAAGAAATGAGTAAAGGGGATAACAAAAGTCAGCTGAATAAGGCATGAAAGAAGTCCAGGAAGAGCAGTAATATCAAGGAGAAAAGCTGGAAAGCTATGAGCACAATTGCTCATAGTCTGGGCAATAAAATCCCAGGCCTGCAGGCTCTATTGGTGGAAGCAGATTTAGACATCATTGCTGTTACAGAAACATGGTTTACAGAGTCACATGACTGGTATATAGCCATCCCTGGCTATAACTTACTAAGGAAGGACAGGGATGGCAGGAAAGGGAGATGAGTAGCGCTTTATGTCAGAAGCAATATCCAAGCAATTGAAATACAGGGGACATGGGGTAGAGAAGAAGCATTATGGGCTAGCCTAAAATAGATGAGGATGCCATTTACATCAGAGTGGTCTATAGGCCTCCAGTTCAGTCAGAACAGCTGAATCAAAGAGAGATGATAAAAAATATCGAAAAAATTGGAAAGAAGGGAGAAGTGTTGCTCGTTGGAGATTTTAATCTGCCTGATGTAGTCTGGAGTATCACTTTGGTAGAATCTACGAGAAGTAGAGAGATACTAAATAACCTCCAAGGGTTCATGCTCAAACAAATGGTAATGGATCCCTCAAGGAACATTGTAATCTCAGACCTAGTGCTCACAAATGGGGATAAGGTCTGTAATGTCCGGATAGGTGCCCACCTGAGTACAAGTGATCATCAGACAGTATGGTTTGATATTGCAAATAAGATACCAAGAAGTCACACAAAGATCCAAGTTTTGAATTTCAAATATACTGTCTTTGATAAAATGGGGATGTACCTCGATGATGAACTACAAGGCTGGGAGAAAATGGGAGAGGTGGAACAACAGTGGGCTAAATTAAAAGGAGCTATTACAAAGGCTACAAATCTATATGTTAGAAAAGTAAATAAAAATTCAAGGAAAAAGAAACCTATTTGGTTCTCAAAGGAGGTGGCTGCAAAATTAAAGGCAAAAAGATCAAGAAGTATAAAGGATCCCAAAAAGTGGAACACAGGGATCAATACCTGGTAAAAATGAAGGAAACAAAGAAAGAAATCAGAAAAGCAAAAGGTCAAGCGGAAGAAAAGATTGCCCAGGAGATAAAGAGAGATGATAAAACATTTTTCTGAAATATAAGGAAAAGAAAGAAAGCCCAAAGAGGTATAGTGAAATTAAAAAGTGACGAGGAGCAATGTGCCGAGACAGACAAGGAAATGACGGAAATATTAAAAAAATTCTTCAGCTCTGTGTTCACTAAAGAAGATCCTGGAGAAGGACCGTTGCTAGTTAACAAGACCGTAGAAGGGAATGGGCTAGACACAACTATTTTTACAGAAGAAAATGTATGGGAAGAGCTAGGAAAACTGAAAGTGGACAAGACCATGGGGGCCAGATGAGGTTCATCCCAGGATACTAAGGGAGCTGAGAGATGTGCTGGCAGGTCCACTGCATGACCTATTCATTAGATCCCTGGAAAAGTGAGTGGTGCTGAATGATTGGAGAAGAGCGGTGGTGTTTCCACTCCACAAGAGTGGTAGCAGAGAGGAAGTTGGAAACAACAGGCTGGTTAACCTCACCTTGGTGATAGGAAAATTAATGGAGGCTCTGCTGAAGGAAAGGATAGTGAACTATTTACAGTCAGTAGGATTGCTGGACCCGAGGCATCATGAATTCACTAGAGGAAGGTCTTGTCAGACAAACCTGATTGATTTTTTTGATTGGGTGACTAAAGAATTGGATCGAGGAAGAGCACTCAATGTAATCTACTTGGATTTCAGTAAAGCTTTTGATACGGTCCTGCATAGGAGGCTTGTGAATAAAATGAGAAGCTTGGGAGTGAGTGCCAAGGTGGTGGTATGGATCACAAACTGTTGCGGAGGTGGACCCTTAGTCCGAGGCAGAGTTGACACTACCCAAGGGGAAGGCTCCACGGGTCCCCACCGTCGGGAGGCTGACCAAAATGGTAAGCGGAGGCCAACTGGAAGCTTCGCCAATACCAGCCCTCATTTCCCACAGGTTGAGCCCTTGGGTACTGGGGCCAGCTGGTCTTAGACGGGCCTCCACGTGGTTGATCCCATGGAGGGTGCTCAAGGCAGGGAGCCAGGAAGCAACGGAGACACAGGGTCCAATGAAGCTGAGCTCAAGACAGGGCTTGGATCCAGAAGCCTGGACAGGCTAAAGCAGGCTAGGAGTCAGGAACATGTTAAGTCCAGGCTTGTAAAGAGGCAAAAGCCTAAGAAATGTCAAGTCTAAGTAGTCAGCTGGAGGCAAAGTCAGGTTCAAGCTGGAGTCAGGGTAGGCAGCTGGAGAAAAGGTCAGGTACAAGCTGGAGTTAGGGCAGGTGGCTGGATATAAGTTCAGGTACAGGCAAGTGTCAGAGCCAGAGAATTCATCCAAAGCGTGGTCAGGATCAAGAGAGGGTCAAGCCAGAGAATCTGTCCAAAGGGTAATCAGAAACAAGCGAGGGTCAGGAACAGGAAACTGGAACTGAAGCACAAGAACTGGAACAGGAACACAGGACTGGAACAGATCAGGTATAGGAACAGGAACACGAATGAGCAGCAACTAAGCACACGATTGGAAACGTGGAGACATGTTGCCAAGGCAAAGAATGAATGGCCGAGCCTGCCTTAAATAGTAAGACATTTTCATCTGGGGCCAGAGGAACCTGGGAGCGTATCAGGAGCATGAGCATGAAGGCGACTGCATACCACTGCCAAAGAGGAAGGGCCAGGTCTGGGACCCGGGCATTGGGGGTGAGTAGAGCCGGTCACGGGCCTGCCGTGGCCGGGATATGCAACACAAACTAGTTAGCAGATAGAAGACAACATGTAATGGTAAATGGAACCTTCTCTGAAGAGATAACGGTGCTAAGCGTACTACCACAAGGATTGGTGTTGGGACCGGTTCTGTTCAATATCTTTGTGAGTGACATTGCAGAAGGGATGGAAGGTAAAGTTTGTCTATTTGCAGATGATACTAAGATTTGCAACAGAGTGGACATGCTAGAAGGAGTAGAGAGAATGATACATGATTTAAGGATGTTTGAACAGTGGTCGAAGACATGGTAGCTTGGACTCAATGCCAAGAACTGCAGAGTCATGTGTCTGGGGTTCGGTAATCCAAAAGAGCTGTATGTGATTGGAGGGGGGGGGGGGGGTGGAGGCTGATGTGTACGGTACATGAAAGGGACCTTGGGGTGATAGTGTTTAGTGGTCTGAAGATGCAAAGCAATGTGACAAGGTGATAACTAAATCTTGAAGAATGCTGGGCTGCATAGAGAGAGGAATTACCAGTAAGAAGAAGGAGGTGATAATCCCCTTGTACAGGTCCTTGGTGAGGCCTCACCTGGAGTACTGTGTTCAGTTCTGGAGACCATATTTCAATACGGAGAGAGGATGGAGGCGGTCCAGAGAAGGGTGACCAAAAGGGTGGGTGGTCTCCATCAAATGACGTATGAGGTTGAAGGACCCAAATATGTATACCCTGGAGGAAAGGAGGTGCAGGGGAGATATGATACAGACCTTCAGATACCTTAAAGGTTTTAATGATGCACGATCAACAACAAACCTTTTCAATTGGAAAGAAATCAATAGAACCTAAAGGTCTTGAAATGAAGCTCCAGGGAGGAAGACTCAGAACCAATGTCAGTAAAATTTTCTTCACAGAGAGGGTGGTGGATGCCTGGAATGCCCTTCCAGAGGAGGTGATGAAGTCAAAAACAGTGAAAGATTTTAAAGGAGCATGGGATAAACACTGTGGATCCCTAAAGGCTAGAGGATGAAAATGAAGAAAAGAGCACATGGGGATAACTTGCTAGATTGGTGGTTACTACTCTTAACAATCATTGCTCTTGGCTCCAAAGGCAGGGAAAAAAAGAGGAAAAGAGGAATAAGACTCAAACAACCAACAAGGACATCAAATTTTACATTCTAGGAAAACAAATAAACATGGTGGTAACTTGCTGATGTTTGGCTGTTACTACCCTTAACCAATAAGCCTGAAACTTTTGATCCAACTCCAACATGGGTCTCTGCTTCAACAGCAAAAGGTGATGGAGAATTGGGCTCAAACAGCAACTAACATGGGCCCTGACTTTGATGGTCTGGGAAACTGATAAGTATGAGGGAGACTTGTAT
This sequence comes from Rhinatrema bivittatum, assembly GCF_901001135.1. NCBI lineage: Eukaryota > Metazoa > Chordata > Amphibia > Gymnophiona > Rhinatrematidae > Rhinatrema > Rhinatrema bivittatum. Next base: position 730,696,981 of record NC_042615.1, on the reverse strand, counting down.
TGCATAGCACAGTGGTTCTCAACCTTTTTTCGGTCGGGACACACCTGATAGATAGTTGTCACATGCGTGACACACTGAACACATGACCGTCACGGGGCTAAATGTAAACATATATTTTGTATCTACGGGATCCACCCTGACCCCCCAGAACTAGGCCATTCCCCTTTCAATTTACCATGCAAAAAAGATTTCTGGTGTCATCTCAGTAACAGCAACATAAACACTCTCTCCTACCAGGTGCAATAGCCCTCCTTATGAAAAAACAATAATTTACCACCAATACATGTCCTATTGAGAAAACACAACAAATAATATTGATACAAATGCCTACATGCTAGTAAAATACTTCACATCGGTCACACACATAGAATCGACCTTCACCAAGTACAGAAAGACCGCAAATTACAAATATGGAGACAAACTGGAATGGAGATCCAAAAAAGGTACTCTGCATGCAGTGCAAAACTGAAGAAATGGAAACAGAAATATAGCACCTAATAGACTCCCAGGATCTGCAATAATGTACACAAACTAACCTGCACAAAGTTACACCTGCATTATGGAACTCATTCAAACAGTAACAATCCTATCTATGAAAAGACAACATTACAAATATTTAACCAGGCCCTAAACATCAATACACCTCCTATGAGGAAAACCAGAACAAGCCAAGCTGTTATAGATCCCTACACAGAAACTACAAGCTTGCAGAATACCTTTACCTTGGTCACACACACAGAACACAGATAGACCATCACCAAATACAGAATAAAGTGACCATCAATTTAATGATTTTGTTTTCCCATTGTTGCACTGCATACACTCAGTCTGGCTTCTTGCTGTTTCCAATTTAGTTTTTGTCTCCACATTTCTATTTATACATTTCTCAAGTAATATAAAATAATAATTCTAAAACTAGAATAATAAATATAAAACAGCTGATAAATAGAATAATATCTGATCATTAAAAACTTACAAAATTATTTTAAAAATTCCCTAAACACCAATAAAATATTTCAAACAGCAGACAAATCACATAATACCCAATAATTAAAATGGCAGTCAATCAAGAAAGATAAACTTAAAAAGCCACCTTTACTTACCCTCACTGGCAACTATCCTACTCCTTTCCCTTGTAGGCCTCAGCACACACCAGAAGCAGCAATGGCTGGTGAAGCTCTGTTCTGACTGTTCCTCTTCCTTAGGGTCCATGACTTGTCTGTCTCACACACACATACACACTTTCTGACACACACACACCAGTCACCTCCCTAACCAATCTTTCTCTCATACACACACACACACCAGTCACACCCGACTGATCTCATTCACTCATATACACCAGTCGCCTACCTTACCAATCTCTCTCTCACACACACACCAGTCACCTCCCTAAGCAGACTCTTGCTTTCACACATTTTTTTTTCTTACACACACAGTGTCAATCACACACATTCTCTCACATACTTACACACATGCAGGCACTCTCTGTCTCTCTCACTCACCCCCACCCCACATGGCAGCTATTGTACAAGGCAGCTGGTATTCTGCTATTAAAGCAGTTGTGACAAGTTGAGAACTGCAGCAGGGGTGACTCCTCCGGCCCCGCAGCGGTAAGAAAGCAGCACTCAGCTGTTTGCCTGTGCTGTGATCATCGCAGCACAGAGTAGTCAGCTGAGAATGTGGCCGCGGGGATTTCCTGCCATGTGGCTATTTGGGAAATCCGTCGAGTCGCCATGATGTGCAAGGGCTGCGGGAGTCAGTGACCGTCTCTCTATGTGGGCCATTGTTGGTTGCACGGGTGAGTGACTTGCCAAGAGCAGAAAGGCCGCGATTCTAGCTACAGGAGCCAGGGGAAGTTCACGTGGTACGGAGGATGCAGGAAGGAGGGGCTGAGAATAGCGGCTGTAAGCTGTGGATGTGCAGAGCCTCGGGAAGCCAATGACAGGCTCCCCACAGTATGAAGAGGCTGCGTTTTGATCGGCAGGAGCCAGTTGATCGCAGCCTGAAGAGAGGCAGGAAGTGTTCCCGAGGGGAAGGGCTGCAGCGGCCATGAGTCTCTAAGCCTAGTGCTACTACAATGAGAGAGAAGAACTGCAGAAAGCATTGGGGGGGGGGGGGGGGGTGGCTTACGATTTAGGCCCTAAACCTGCTGACATCAGCGGGACCATAAAAAAAAAAAAAAAAAAAAAAGTTAAACGCCGCAGACCCGAGGCAGCTAATCGACGGATTTCTCAATCAGCTGCGCGGCAGGAAATTGCCACGACCACATTCTCAGCTGACTGTACTGCATCGCAATGATCGCAGCACAGACAAACAGCTGATTGCTACCTTTTACCGGGGGGGGGGGGGGGGGGGGGGGGGGGGGAGACTTGGGACATTAATTTGACAGCGGCAGCATGGCCCTTTCTTCTTCCCGCGTGCCTGGTAAATATCATTTCCTCTTCCGGGCTGCAGGGGCGGGACAAAGAAAAGGCCATGCTGCCGTTGCTGGCTTCCACAAACACTGCTGCCGTTCCACTCTGAGCTTGAAGGTGCCGATAGCACAGGCAGGAACAGCAGCAGTGTTAGTTGAAGAACTGTGCGCGTCTCTCTGGGGTGAGTAGAGGGAGGGAAGAGCTGGAGACCAGGAAGTGCGCGACACACCTGCCGGTGCTTGGCGACACACCGGTTGAGAACCGCTGGCATAGCAGATGCTACCATAAGCTTGCTGGGCAGACTGGATAGACCATTTGGTCCTTTTCTGCCATCATTTCTATGTTTCTGTGTAAGAAAACTGTGGTTCTGCCAGTTAGTCAGATGCCTATATATGCTATCCAAAAGATTAGATTTGAGAATGCAATTATTGTCATAACATCTGAGGCTAGAAATTTGGGAGTTCAACTAGACACAAAACTAGAACTAAAGTTCTATATATATTTGGTTCCAAGATCTGCATTTTACAAATTGCAAATACTTAGCCCATTGAAATCTTTGCTGACACATTCTGATTTTCTCACGTCAACCAAGCACTAGTATTAATTAATTAATTAATTAATTCTTTATCTATTTATTTATTTATTTATTTATTTATTTATTTATTGGCTTTTATATACCAGAGTTCATGCACTAGTGCATACCACTTTGGTTTACACAGAACAAGGAACAGAAAATTACATCAAACAGATTGAATTATTAAAGGAGCACAAGATGGTGCCTGCCATCCATTGCTCCTACCATGTGACAGGGGCTGACCAATGGCACCGGTAGCCCCTGTGACATAAAAAGGTCAAAGTCTATCGGCGCCATTTTGAATGCCGGCAGCCGAGGGCGTGAGTGTAGGAGATGGCTCCCGGACCCCCCGCTGGACCACCAGGGAGTTTTAGTAAGTCTTGGGGGGGTCAGAGGGTGGGGGGGTTGTTTAAATTTGCTCCTTTAGACGGCCGAATAATTTGGTGAAGATTTGTTGTATTCGTGGGGAATCGCGAAACTTTTCGCTTCCCCACGAATACAACGAATACGGCCCTATATATTGTGGCTTACCAATTCGTAGGAAACGAATGCACACCCCTAGTGTTTTATAGGTAGTTCAGAATGGTGCCATGAGGGTTCTGAAAGATACAAAGTATCATGAATATATCACACCAAGTTTGAAGACATTACATTGACATCTGATGGCTGAACGTGTAAAATTTAAGATGTTGATTGTTTTATTTAAGGCTTTGAAAGTTGAGGGATATTCTATTGTCAGGTTAATTAAACTTTATATCTCAGCTCATACACTTTGGTTGGAAAATCGGTGACTGTTAGCATTACCTAATATAAGGGAATGTCATGGACCAACAAATTAGAAATAGACCATTTTCTCAAACAGGTCCATTAGATGCTGGAACAAATTAGATGCTGAACTCAAGTTGTCAGAGAATTTCAAAGAATTTAGGAAAAAACTGAAATAGTATATGTTTTAGGCAAGTTTATTTTACTTAGAGTTATGGAATGGGAATTTATATAGATTTTACATTTTATTGTTTAATATTTTTATGTTGTAATTGTTTAATTGTGTGTGTGTATTTTAAAAAAATTATTATGAATGCTATTTGTAATCTGCACTGCTCTTATCTGGAAGTAGCGAAAGTTTATTTAATTAAATAAATTGAGGAACTCCTCGAAACAAATGTTTTCCTTCTGCACAGCCCTAAAAGTTGGATCCATTTTTGACTGATTATAATACTTTGAACAATGATCAGTATAGTTTTAGGAAGGGTCAAGGAACTGAGGCTTGGTCAGTCTATTTATTTATTTATTTATTTATTTATTTATTTATTTTAAAAAATGTCTATTCTGCCTATATAAAATCCTAAGAGGATTACAAAAGTTTCTTTATTAACTGATACACATTGCAGTTTGGATACTATAGTAAGAAAACTTAGATCTTAGTACAGGTAGATATAGCCTCAGCTTTTGATTCTGTCTCTCATTCAAATCTCATTAATAGATTAGCTGCTTTTGGGATTGGAGGAATGGTTTTGAAATAGTTGACCTCCCACCTTCAGGGTAGATTGCAGCAGGAATATTTCTGCATGACATGTGAAGTTACCTCAGGGATTGTCATTGTCTACTGTTCTTTTTAATAATTGTTTTACAGCCACTAGGTAAGGCTTTAGCTTCTTTAAAATTAATTTACAAGATTTGTGCAGATGACGTCCAATTCTATTTACCTAATTATAGAATTTAAGAGTTTGCTGTGGACATTTTTAATCATAGTTTTACATGATTAAAAAATGGTTTGAAGATGATAATATGGTTCTTAACTGTAGCATGACATTTGTGCTTTGGTTAAGGAGATCATCGATTCCCTTATTTCCACCATCATTAAGATTTATCATTACGTATTAATGGAGCATTTAGAAATTTAGGAGTTGTTCTCGATTCAAGATTGTTATTAAAGATTCAGGTTAAAAAAGTTGTGAAGCTTGTGTTTTTTAAGTTACATTTGATTAGACCCTTGAAGAGTATAGTCTCGCTGTTAGATTTTTGGTTCATGGTGCAAATCTTAGTGCTTACACATTTAGATTATGGCAGCGCTGTGTATATATAGGCATACCAAAATATTTATTACATATTTTGCAATTAGTACAAAATGCTGCAGTGCAAAGTGTTGGTTTACATGGAGGGAAAGTATTATCCCATTTTTTAAGGGATTTACATTGGTTGGTTGTTTCATAAAGAATGCAAAACAAACTGTTAACTTTATTGCATAAAGCTATTTGGAAGCTTTTTCTCTGAAGGAAAAAAATCTCTAGGCATAGTCCTGTGAGATCTTTGTGCTCTGTTTCTCAGCATCCACTTAGTGTTTTTTCAGCCATTGAGTATAAACTAAGCACTACAAAAACTAAAGCTATTTCTATATTTAGACCAATTATATAGAATTCTGCACCTTTTTTCTAGGCAGATTTGAAATTTAGAAAAATGTTGAAAGCACATTTGTGTTCACAAGTTTTTAATGTACAATATTTTGCTGATTTGCGTACTATTTTAATTTGATTGTTTCAGGGCCAGTGCAAGAGTATTTGGCATCTTAGGCAAACCTTGGATGCACCCTTCCTCTCCAATTTACCTACTGGTGGCAGCTCCAGCACAGCACTCCCCTTCCATGGCAGTATTGGCTTTCCCCCTCTGGGCCTCATGCTGGTGGGATTTTGCTGCCCCCAAAAGTTTGGCGCTCTAGGCAACCACCTAGTTTGCCTAATGGAGGCACTGACTTTGAATTGTTTACTCTGAAAGCTTGACTGTTTTTTTTATGTGCGTTCTTTTGTAATCCACAAAGTATATTATTAGACTTGCAGAATATATGATCTTTAAAATAAATTAACTGGTGCCTTCTTAGCCTTTTGCCTGAGACTAAAAAACTATAGAGTATGGGATGTTAATGCACTGCCACATGATCCTATTGATGCATCATTATTTTATGACACCACCTGCTGAAAAAAGCATGTATGGCCAGCCTGTATGAAACTGACCAGATGGTACACTTTTCCTGCTAACCAGATGCACAAAAGGACTGTTTCTCAGATACTATTTAATTATTCAACCATAGCAAAGATATGATAATGCTTCATCAATAGTTAGTACAGCTTAAACAGGCCAGCACCTTAAAGAGAGCAGAAGTTTGTATATATGTGTTAAATTTATAAGTTGCTTAAATGCCAAAGCATCCAGGAGGCCTAACTTTCAAATCTATCCACATTACAGCATTTGTAACTGTAAGTGGATGCACAGAGATTAATGCTAGCATTATATTAACCATGCAGCAGAAGTTGCACATGTACAAATATTTCCAATGCAATAAAACTCATACTTTCTCAAACCATTTTATAAATATACCTGTATATATTTTACATGCAAAATAATCGTGACACTGCACAAATAAATACCAAGAATTAAACACAATATATTTTAAAGTACGCATGTTTTTGGCATCAGTTTTGTGCCAATACATCTACCAGTTCTTTCAGTCCTTCTCCAGATAACTTAGACCCTTTAGCACTTCACTCCAAATTTTCACCCCCTCATCAACACTTGCCAACCAAAATCTGAGGAAAATAGAGAAGTCTGATTTCACTTGCACCAGTCAATTAGCAGATGTAAAAGGGTACTAACAAGTTTGTTAATGTATATAAGTATATTTCTTACCAAATACCAAGTTCTGTATTTCTAAACTCAACTCCAGAACTTCCCTAGACCTCCCGAGAATATGCTAGTCACACACATAAAACCATACAACAGTTTGTTTATTACACTTTCAATCCATTCATTCAAAAAGATTTTCTTTGTGGCTTGCACTGTCTCTTTATAGGTTGCTGATTGTTTCCTACAAAGAATCTATGCAGGCTCATTTTTAACATTTCTCTAAATATCTTTTTAAATGCCTCAAATATTTTCCCTGAGTTCTGCTGTAAACCATAGGGATTTATTCTGATTAGGAAACATGATACTCTATAAAATACAAGGTTATCTATTATATAATTAATCTCTAAATTCCATAAGCCAGCCATCTCATGAATATTAAATTCTTTTCACTAAATAATAAATAATTGTTGTGAATATGGACACTTGTTTTCCTAAAAAGGTCTTCCCCTTGGAATGCTAGCAAATGGGCAGCAGTTGTGAAGCAGACTATTTAAAAGGCATAAAGACAGTCAGGCTGATGCAATATTGTGTGCTCAGCCTAGCATACCATTTAGCCAGTGGTTGGATGTGCATTTTGGACATGCTAGGCTAAACCCTGATGCAAAAAGAGGATCAGCTTGTCCAAAACACATGCCCAAACACGCTCGTAACTAATAACGCTCATTACATGCAAATTCTACGTAGATGAGGCTATTATCTTTTTCTCCTGATGCAAAAAAAAAAAAAAAAGTGAGCCCCATGCACATGTTTTGGTTCATGAAAAAGCAAATTTATCTGTGATTCCTCCTACACAGGAGGTTGCCAGGAGCTGATCATGGTGCTTCTGCTTCTCTCTCTGACGTGGCTTCATTATCACAGCTGCCCACCCTGGCACCAAACTAGTGGCCAGGGCCGCCCTGCTGCTTTTCCCTGACAGGTGGGTAAAAGAAAGATTGCATTGGCCCGATATCATTCACCAGGATCTTCTAGGGAAACGGCCCCCTGAGGGGACGGGTAAGCCAAATGCCTTCTTGGATTGCTGCCGGGTTGATCCCCTAACCACCTGGAGGCGAGGTTTATTCTTACCTATCATGAGTGGCAATGTATTGGGAGGTAGTGGGAGGTGTTGCATGCTGGCAACCCTGGTTATTCCCCATTGTCCCAATCAGCTGTCAAAAGGGCAAGAGAGGTCGCTAAGAGGAAGGGCACACGCCGACACAAAATGCATGCATAAGCATAGCTCCCCTGGGCACCAGATGCTTTTTAATGCAGCAGCTCATTAAAGTATAGCATCGCATACCCAGGTGAGGTGGATGTGCATGCTTTGAAAAAAATGGGCGCCCACTTTGGATGTAAGATTTTTGCTCACGTCTTATTTCATCAGCCTGAGTGAGCACTCACACAATGGCTTGAGGATTGGAGAACTCTAAGCTCTGCTCAGTCACAGAAGATAGAACACAGAGGCAGCAGATCTGCCACATAGGTGTGTATTTTGAACAGAACTGCATCTTGTTTGCTGATGGAGAAATATCAGAACTGTAAAACAATGGGGGAGTACCTCAAGGAGTCGTTAGCTGGATGGGAAAATCTAGGGAAAATAGAAGGGCAGTGGTCAAAACTAAAAGGAAATATCATAAAGGCAATGAATCTTTTTGTTAGGAATGTAAATAAAGGAAAGAGGAAAAGGAGACCTTTTATGGTTTCCTAAAGAAGTAGCTGAAAAGGTAAGGGAGAAAAGGTTAGCATTCATAAACTACAAAAGATCGCAGAAAAGCAACAATATCTGGAAAAATTAAGATAAGCTGTGAAAGTAGTCAGGAATGCAAAACTTCAAATAGAAGAAAAAATAGGAAATATGGTAAAATGGGGGACAAGACTTTTATTTTAGATATGTTAGTGATAGAAGGAAGTGCAAAAGTGGCATTCTGAGACTCAAAGGTGAAGGGGAGGAATATGTAGAGACTGAGTAAGAAAAAGCAAAATTGCTTTACAAATATTTCTGTTTGGAGTTCACTATGGATGGGCCTGGAGCAGGACCACATAAAACAAACACAAATGAGATTGGAGGTGAGGTAAACCTCAATCAATTTTGAGAACAGTGTGTTTGTGAGGAGCTAACTAAACTTAAAGTAGATAAGGCAATGGGGATGGATGGGATACATCCGAGTGTACTAAAGGGTAAATGTTTAAACCCCGGCGCATAAATCCTGGGGTTTACGCGCATTGCTAGGCCTTATGGGCACCGGGCCAATTTTCAAACGGGCCTGGCCACATGGGGAAACCCCGATACATGATTAAGTGTAGGGGCCTGAAAAGGAGGCAGTCCAGGGGTGCGGAGAAGGGAGGTCTGGGGGGCGGGGAGGGACGGGGCTGGAGGCGCTGGTACAGTGGCCATTTGCAGTCAGCTGGTGCGTGCAAGTTACTTCTGCTCCAGAGGAGCAGCAACTTAAAAAACAAAAAAAAAAGGTAAGCCAGATTGTTTATGGGGTGGGGAGGAGAGGGGAAGGGGAAGGGAGGCTACGGTAGGGAAGTTCCCTCCCAGTCCGCTTCTTAATTGGAGCGGACTGGGAGGAACTGGGGAAAGTTGTGATGCGTCACTGTGCAAAACTAGCTCAAATCTACCCCCCCTTGCGCATGCCGCACGCACATGTGCGTGTGGATTACAAAATCCAGCACGCATGTGCACATGGCCCGCCAATTTTATAACATGTGCGCACCGGCGTGCACATGTTATAAAATCCTGTGTCCATGTGCGCACGCCGGGTAGAGAGTGCACATGGAGGCGCTCGCGTATTTTTTAAAAATCTTCCCTTAAGGGAATTTAGAGATGTCCTGGCAGCAGCACTGGCTGACCTTTTCATTTTCAATACTTCATTAGAGTCTGGAGTAGTTCCAGAGGACTAGAAAAGGAAGTAGGTGGGTCCTATTCATAAAAGTGGAAGTAAAAAGGAGGCTGGGAACTAAAGGCCAGATAGTCTGACCTCTGTGGTGAGCAAAATTAATGGAATTGCTGCTAAAACAGAAGGAAGTACAATTTTTGGAATCCAAAAGACTGCAAGATCTGAGGCAGCATGGTTTTACCTAAATTAAAACTTGTCAGACGAATCTGATCAATTTCTTTGATTGAATGGCCAGACAGTTGGATTAAGGGAGAGTGCTAGTAGATGTAGTCCACTTGGATTTCAGCAAGGCTTTTGACATGGTTGCACACAGAAGATTTATAAATAAATTGGGCATTTTTGGTATGGATCCTAGAGTGACTGACTGGGTTAGAAAATGGCTGAGTGAGAGGTAACAAAGGGTAGAGATAAATGGAGTTTTCTCTGAGGAAGGCGTTGTTACTAGTGGTGGGTCTCAGGGATCAGTCCTTGGACCGGTTCTTTTTAACATTTTTGTGAGTGGCATAATGGAAGGGTTGTCAGGAAAGGTTTGTAACAGGGTGGACAGCCAGGAAGGAGTGGAAAAGATGAGACGAGATCAAGCAAAGCTTGAGGAATGGTCTAAGATCTGGCAGCTAAGATTTAATGGTACAAAATGCAGAGTAATGCAAAAACCCAAGACAAAGGCACAGTACTGCAGCTGAAATTCTTCTAAGCAAAGAAGAGCAGGATCTGGGGTTAATTGTATCTGATGGACTTAAGGTGGCTAACAGGTGGATAAAGTGACAGTAAAAGCCAGAAAGATGCTTGGCTGTATAGGGAGAAGAATGGTCAGCAGAGAAAGGGAAGTGATATTGCCCCTGCATAAGTCCCTGGAGACCTCACTTGGAATACTGTGTACAATTTTAGAGACCACACCTTCAAAAGGATATAAATAGGATGGAGTTGGTCCAGAGGGTGGCTACTAAAATGGTCAGTGGTCTTTGTTCTAAAGCATATGGGGATAGACTTAAAGATCCAAACATGTATGCCCTAGAGGAAAGGCATGATAGGGGAGATATTTATTTATTTATTTATTTAGCATTTTTCTATACCGACCTTCAAAGTTAAATACCTTATCAGGTCGGTTTACATCGAACAGGGACGTAAACAGTAAAACATAAACAACTTATTAAAATCAGGAGAAACAAAGTTACATTTAACAAGGACTGCAAAACTTGGAAGCTTAAACAGCTGGAAAGAAGGCGTAAGAGGGTAGTAAGTTAAGAAACTAAGATCTAAAAGTCCGTGCTAGTGCTAGTTGAGCTATTATGATAATATTGGTGCTTGTGTCGTATTTAGAGAGGATCTGGGTTCCATTGCTCATGAGCCGGTTCGTCGTCTAATGTGTGTCTGAGGGGTCCGGGAAGGCTTGGCGGAACAACCAGGTCTTGAGTTTTTTCTTAAATGTTACTAGGCAGGGTTCCAGCCTGAGATCTGCTGGGAGGTTGTTCCAGATAGCTGGGCCTGCTATTGAGAACGCTCGGTCTTTGGTCGAGATGAGGCGCGTGGCTTTGGTTGTGGGGGGTTGAAGTGCTCCTTTGTAGTTCTCTCTAATCGGTCTGCTGGAGGTATGGAGTTTGAAAGAGATTTCGAGGTCGAGGTGAAGGTGATTATGGATGGATTTATGTATTAAAGTGAGTGATTTGTGTAGGACTGAAGTTGACTGGTAGCCAGTGTAGGTTTCGGAGGATGGGAGTAATATGTTCTCTCCGGTTGGTGTTGGTCAAAATTCTGGCCGCGGCGTTCTGTATCATCTGTAGCGGCTTGGTGGTTGAGCTGGGAAGGCCTGTGAGGAGTAGTCTATTTTGGCAAATATTAAGGATTGGAGAACTGTCCTGAAATCATGGAAAAATAGGAGAGGTTTGAGTCTTTTTAGTACCTGTAGTCTGTGGAAGCAGTCTTTGGTTGTGGTGTTGATCATTTTCTTTAGATTGATATGATATGATATAGATATGATAGAGACATTCAAATATCTCAAAAGTTTCTATGTACAGGGGGTGAGCCTTTTTTAATGGAAAGGAGGCTCTAGAATGAGGGGTCATGAGATGATGCTGAAAGGGGGTAGACTCAGGAGTAATCATAAGGTGGAAGATGTGTAGAACAGCCTCCCAGTGGAAGTGGTGGAGATAAAAACAATATCTGAATTCAAGAAAGAATGGGATAATTTTAAGGAAGTGATGAGAATTATAATGCAAAATTAATTTGTCAAATGGGCATACTGATTGGGCCATACGTCCTTTTTCTGCTGTCATGTTTCTATTTTTCTAAAGCAGCCATGTAACTATCTACCAGATCTGTTATTTGAGTGCGATCTGTGTAGAATATTGTAAGGTTCAAGAATTGGCTTGATTGTGAACTAATACAGCATCATTCATATAAAGCATTGTCATTGACAATAGTATAGAGTGTAGATTCTGATAGTGTATAATTTGGAAAGCGATTGTAAGAAAAAGGGATAGCTGGGGATTTGGAAAGAGGGCAGAGAATGGTAAGCATATGTGGATAGTATGCTTAGAACTTTATAGTATAGCTAAGTACTGACAATATTATTTTTTCAAAAGAAAAGTGTTGCAATGTGATGGGAAGCCATTGCTTGCCATTTTTAGAAAGAGAGCGTAATGACCTGAAAATTGACTTTTTCAAACTTTTTCTGAAAATCCAAGTGAATTCCAATGGAAATGAATACAGTTTTAGGGAATAGAGTGACAGTTCTTGGTTCCACTGATGATGTTTCTGAATCATTGTTGTGAAGTTATGGTTGTGTTTAGGAGACCATTAACAATGTGGAATAGCTGTGTTTTGCTTCCTTTATGATATTTGAGTAGCAGGTCTTTTTTGATTCATTAGAGCCCTCCTGTAGTTCTTATAAGATAGTGCCCCTTCTGTCCTATCTTCCTGTTGTCTTGATTTTTTTAATTTTCTTTCTTTTGTCAGGGCTTATTTAGTTGTCTTATACTATATGTTCTTTGAACCATGGTGTAGTGAGGTTGGAGCAAACTGTTTTATTTTTCAGTGGTGCTTCCTGGTTCAGAGCCACTATACAGGACTTGTTCCAGTGGTGAACTAGGTTTTTGACTGGTTCTTCTAGGAAGGTTTCAGGTTTAATGATTTTTACTGAATTGGAGAGCATTTTCCTCTGATTTGTAGGGTTTGCTTATGTGTTGCTTTTTAAATTGTTTGCTGACCATAGGTTGCAGTTAAATGTGATCATAGAATGGTCTGTCCAGATCACAAGTTTATGTATGGAACCGCACACTTCCTTGGAGCTGGATGCGAGTAGTACATTGATGAGATGTCAGGCACTATGCATAGTTCATTTGTTGTAGGCCCAGTGCATGTGTTGTGGTTAGGAAATTAAAAGCTGCACAACATTTTGGGTTTTCAAAATGCCATTTAGTCCCCTAGTATCAGGAGGAATGATGTGTCTTGTACTAGTTTGATCACTAAATCAATAAGATCTTTATTTTTGCTTAGTGATGACAGTAGGCAGTGTTGTAATGGAAGGCCTAGCTTGTAGCCTTGTCGCAGTGTCACATAGTCCTTCCTCACTCTTTGGGGTGTGTTATTTTTAAAATTGGTAGTTTGTCTTTATGGATGATTACTACTCACCCACCTCTTTTTCCTATTCTTGGCTGATTGCAGATTTTATACTTGTTGGGCTCCAGCTTCTTCCCCTGAAAAAGCTGTACAATTACAACTGGAAGACTATCTAGATGACCAGCACAATCTACATCCAAACAAATTCAGGTTCAGAAGAAATCACTCAACTAAGACTTTAGTTGTATCCTTAATGGACCCTATATTTCGGGGATTTAATAATGCCTAACCCTATTTCCTGGTACTCCTTGACCTAATGGTAACCTTTGACACTGTCAACTTTACCCTACCATGCCAGCAGTTGAGAAAAATCAGAATTGATGACAATGTAATGAAATGGTTCTCCTCATTTCAATCAAAAAGGTCATTCCAAGTCAAAATGGGCAACCAAATGTCCGACCCATTCCCTATTGATGCAGGTGTCCCCCAGGGTTCAGCTCTCTCAGCAACTTTATTCAACATCTATATGCTTCCTTTATGTAGATTTCTATCTAATCAAGGAATTGCCTTCTACCTATACACCAATGATATTCAGTTCTATATACCATGCACCAAATCTATTGAAAATGCAAGACTAACTAGTGACACAGATGAAGGCTATACAACATAAACTATCTAAATTTAAACTAACTGTAAAAACTAATAAAGCTGAAATCATTCTACTGAGGAAAAATCTACCTATAGCGACTCCTCAAACACTTGACATCGGTAACTTCAACATCACTCCCTCAGACCAAGTATGTGATTTAGGTATACAGATTGATGAGAACCTATCAATGGAAAAGCACATAAATAAATTAATCAAATCAAAATATGCCAAACTGCGCTAACTACATAGATTGAAACCATTGCAGACTCATGCAGACCCTCATGTTCTCAAAGTTAGACTACTGTAACTCACTTCTACTCAGCGTTCCCAACTGTCTTCTAAAAAAAAAAAACTACAACTATTACAAAATGCTGCAGCTAGACTCTTAATAGGTTCAAGGAAATTTGAGATCACATATCACATTCACTGATAGCTCTTCATTGGCTACCTGTACAATGCTGCATCCACTACAAAGTCCTAACATTAATAGACTCCACTATCCATTTAATAACTCTGGTTTGGTAGATGTAGCTCTACAATCATAAAAGGCATAGAGATCATTAAGATCTCAAAACAAAGGACTACTAGCTGTGCCATCATTACAGAATACTCACCTAACAAAAATAAGAGACCGCATGTCCTCAATAGCTCTACCCGAGTATCTAAGACTGACTTTAGAAACAAAGAAATTCAAATGTGATCTAAAAACATGGTTATTTCAAAATGCCTATAACCTAACTTAAAATCACCTGAACACAGAGCATGTACTCTCAAGGACAAAGTCATTAAGAACCTATCTTCTGAACTGAATATCTTATCCCAAGTATGTATCAATTTTTAAATTGTATTTTGTTTGACCTCATTAAGTCAATGTACTTGTTGACGTATAATATGTATGTCATTTATTTATTTATTTATTTAATGGTTTTTATATACCGCCGCTCATCAGAGATATCACGTCAGTGTACATAGAACGAAAATCCGCAATTGCGTTGTATATAAAACAGTAAGAAAACAACTGAGAAATTATACATTAAAACAGTTAAATGCATTAACAAAAAACAGGTTATAAAGATATATATAGATATATAGCGATAATATTATATGGATTAGTTGTAATAGTACAATTTATTATAGAATCAAGGGAGAATTGTAGGGGGGGAAAAGGAGTGAGGGGGTATGAGTTTAAATAGGGGAAAAAAAGAGAAAAAGGTAAAGGAGGAAGGGATTATATACATGTAAGGCTGTTAAATACAGCCTTACATGTATATAGTATATGTATATGTACATATATATACATATGTATAGTATATGTACATGTATATAGTCATAGTATTCTTTCTTTGCTTTGATGATTAGCACCTGGTATTGAGAGAGGAGTGATCTGTATTTTCCAAGTGATTCTGAAGTATCACCATGATATTAAGTCAGAGGAAATACAGAACAACAGTATTTTCTGCTTTTCTGTACACTTTTTGGGCTGCTCAAAAATTAACGTGACAGGCGCACATCTTTTTTTTTTAATCAGGGGAGAATAGCTAATAGCCTCATCAACATGCATTTACATGTGATGAAGAGTATTAGCTTTGTGAGGGGTTGGACGCGCATTTTGGATGCGCTAATCCCCTTATAGCATAAGGGGGTTGTGGACGTGCATTCAAAATGCCGTCCAAACACAGGTTATCCAGTGCGCTCAGCTGAGCGCACTGTATTGTATCAGTCTGAATGTGTGTTGCTTGTTCTTGGCCACTGTTGGAAACAGGATGCTGGGCTTGATGGACCCTTGGTCGGACCCAGTATGGCATTGTTCTTATGTACTTGTTCCTGTTCTGTGCTTCCTGCCCCTATTTTTAGATTCTAGCTCAGGGGTCAGGAACCTTTTTGGCTGAGAGAGCCATGAACGCCACATATTTTAAAATGTAATTCCATGAGAGCCATACAATATGTTTAAAACTAAATACAAGTAAATGTGTGCATTTTATGTAAGATCACACTTTTAAAGTACAATAAGTCTCTGAAAATATTACACCAGGCCTTAAGACAGCAATACATCTCCTATTAGGAAAACGGACCAAGTCAGGCTGCTATAGAGTCCTACACAGAAACTACACGCCAGCAGAAAACCTCACCTAAATCACATGTGCTGACGCTCACCTAACAAAGAATAAAGAGACAAAAACTCATAACTAGAAGCATGCAGAAAAAACTGAATTGGAAACTGTAACAAGCCAGAGTCTCTGTATGCAATGTAACAAAGGAAAAAAGAAACATCACCCATCCTTATAAAACAAATCAAGAAATATAAAATCATCAGCAGTAAAACTGTACTAACAAAAAGAACATATTTCGAAACAGCTGATGAGTGGAATATCCAATAATTAAAAACTCATACCGTATAAAAAATTTCCAGATACCAACAAAATATTTCAAAATAGCAGACACAAAGACCCAGTAATGAAAAATAATAAGGATACAAAATTTTTTTTGCTCTCCATACCTGGGAACGTTTGATATCCAGGTGTCCTGAGATTGTTCTGAATTAGCAGGAGGAGGGGTGGTTTGCTTGGAACTTTCTCCTCTCTCAGTCACATACCAGCGCTCTCTCTCACACTGGCTCTCAATTACACACCTATACACACATGCTCTCAGTCACTCACATATACACATTAGGGATGTGAATCATTTTTGAACGATTAAAATTATCGTCAGATAATTTTAAAATTGTCCAAAATCATTCGAGTGCACGATACAATACAAATGCCCCCGATTTATCGTCAGGGGCATTTGTATTGTATCGTTAAATAGGGCGTGGGAAAACCGGCACACCAAAAAAGCCCTAAAACCCACCCGAACCTTTAGAACAAATCCCCCACCCTCCCGAACCCCCCCAAAATGTTTTAAATTACCTGGGGTCCAGTGGGGGGGTCCCGACGCGATCTACCTCTCTCTGGCCACCACTGCGTTGACAGAAATGGCACCGGTGGCCCTTTGCCCTTATGTGACAGGGCAAAGGTAGCGCCGGCGCCATTTTGGTTCCTGGGTCCTGACGTCACGCGTGCAGGAGATCGCCTCCGGTCCCCCCGCTGGACCCCCAGGGACTTTTGGCCAGCTTGGGGGGGGGCCTCCTGACCCCCACAAGACTTGCCAAAAGTCCAGCGGGGGTCCGGGAGTGACCTCCTGCGCGCGGGCCGTATTGCCAATCTTCAAAATGGCGCCGGCGCTACCTTTGCCCTCACTATGTCATACGGGCGACGGTCGCCCGTATGACATAGTGAGGGCAAAATCTTCAAAATGGCGCCGGCGCTACCTTTGCCCTCACTATGTCATACGGGCGACGGTCGCCCGTATGACATAGTGAGGGCAAAATCTTCAAAATGGCGCCGGCGCTACCTTTGCCCTCACTATGTCATACGGGCGACGGTCGCCCGTATGACATAGTGAGGGCAAAGGTAGCGCCGGCGCCATTTTGAAGATTGGCAATACGGCCCGCGCGCAGGAGGTCACTCCCGGACCCCCGCTGGACTTTTGGCAAGTCTTGTGGGGGTCAGGAGGCCCCCCCAAGCTGGCCAAAAGTCCCTGGGTGTCCAGCGGGGGTCCGGGGGCGATCTCCTGCACGCGTGACGTCGGGACCCAGGAACCAAAATGGCGCCGGCGCTACCTTTGCCCTGTCACATAAGGGCAAAGGGCCACCGGCGCCATTTCTCTCAACACAGTCGTGGCCAGAGAGCGGGAGATCGTGTCGGGACCCCAGGTAATTTAAAACATTTTGGGGGGGTTCGGGAGGGTGGGGGATTTGTTCTAAAGGTTCGGGGTGGGTTTTAGGGTTTTTTTGGTGTGCCGGTTTTCCCGCCCTCCCCCGATTTACAATTTTTAACGATTTAAAAAAAAACAAAAAAAAAAAAACACGGCGATAAGATTTCCCTCCCCCCCCCAGCCAAAATCTATCATTAAGACGATAGAGCACACTATTCACACCCCTAATACACATGCTTTTTCTCTCTCACTTATATAGGCTCTTAATTACACATTTACACACATGCTGTCTATCTTTTCACGCTTACACACACACACAGGCTTTCAATCACATAAATACATGCTGTCTTTTTCTCTCACACACAGACTCTCATTCACATGCTTACAAACATGTCCTCTCTTTCTCTCATTTACATACTCACATGCTCCATCACCTAAACCAGCTCTCAATCACACACAGACACACATGCTCTCTCTTACTTATACACACAGGCTCTTAATCATACATACACATGATCTCTCTCACACACAAAGGATCCCAATCATACACACATACTCTTTCACACAAACAGGTTTTCAATCACAAACTTACACATACAGATTCCCAATGGTAAACTTACATTCATGCTCTCTCTCTCACAGGCAGGCTCTCAATCACAGACATACTCTCTTTCACATATACAGGCTCTCAATCATTCACATACATGCAATCTCTCACTCACACACACAGGATCTCAAACACACATGCTTGCTCACTCATTCACTCTCTCTCTCCCCCACCCCCACCCCGGGAACTCGCAGCAGCAGCAGCCTCCTCCCAACGCTAACCTCCTTCATTTTCAGCCCTCGCGGAGGAAGAGTCCCATCGGCCGCGGTTGAAGCTCTTCTTTATTTTCCTCCGAGCCGCGCTGCACAGTCTTCTTTTCGTCGGACCGATGCTGACCACACTAGCGTGGTCTCTTCTTCCTGTGCACGCACCCGATGCTCACCACTTCCTCTTCCGGGCCGCGGGGGGGGGGGTGGGGTTGGCGGGAAGAAGAGAGCATGCCGGTGCCGCCGACTCCAGCTATTTTGCCACGTTCCGCCCGGGCTGACAGCATTTTAAGCCCGGGCGGAGGAGGACTGGGGAGCAGCTGGGTCAGCGGGGGATTGGAAAGTGTGGCGACACACTGATTGAGTAGATTTGTCTGCGAGCCAGATGCAGCCATCAAAAGAGCCATATCTGGCTCACGAGCCTTGGGTTCCCGACCCCTGTTCTAGCTCTTTGGTTATCTGGTGTCTGCTCCTTCCTCTGTCTCTTGTAACCTGCCCCTGTTTCCTCTCCTGGACCTCCTTGCTTCTTCAGATTGACTTCTTGGTTGACCTTAACTTGGCCTCAGACTCTGATGATGACTTCTTGGACCTCATCCCAGCTTTAAACTTGACTATTGTTTACCTGCTACCTGCCCAGACACTAGTTCACCTCTCGGATTCTGCCTTCTGCTGCCTGCACTGAATTTGGTTCATGTCCTGAACTTCCTTGCTTGTCACCTGCCTCGACCTTTGCTTGGACCTGGACATTACCTCTTGCCTTGCCCCTGGGATTCTTAAGTCCTGCTGGCTGTCTGCACCAAGGCCTCAACCTGCGGGAACAATGGTTGACATAGGTGAAGCTCCAGACAGTCCCACTCAGGCACTTCCGCCTGTGATCAGTGTAGGCCTCATGGGTTCGCCTGTGCGACTGAACCAACTACACCACCACATAGGGGTCCACAACCATAACAATATCCTGGTTGGGTGATGTATGTTCGAAAGGTACATCATTCTCAGTTAGTCAGGTTGCTAAGATGACAACCAGATCTGGGGATTTTTCAGTTAGGAGTAGCCCTCTGGGGATAAGGAAATACCTATAGTACATGCATGTTATCTGCTTTGAAAGTGCCTGAAAAGTGGAATAGAAATCAAATTTAAAAATAAATAAATAAGCAAATAAAATAAATAGGTCTTGCTGGCCTCTGATTTGGTGTTGAAATACATATAGGTGATAGGTTCTCTTTTAGCTAGGTTTTTCCATGTTCTATACAGATTGGTATTAGGTGTGTTTTTACTAACTTTGGATTTAGCTGGCTATAGTGTTCATTGGATGATACTTGAGTATCATCCTTTACCCATAATTGTGCTAATTAGGCTGGGCGAGGATTGGATAGTGATGAGTTTCCTTGATTGTTTTAGGGAAATGGTCAGTTTATGTTTTGGAAGGCAGTGTTTGGATGTTGTCCTCTGCCCAAGATTGTGCTGATTGGGTTAGGTATATGTTGGGTGGTGAGATTCTGTCCAGGCCAGGAACAGCTTGATTCCTGATCCTTGGGTTGTGGCTTTCCTGAGTATTTGTGGTTGGTCATTGAGTATTTCAGAAGAGTAAAATGGAATATAGAATGTGCTCAGTGTATATATATATATATATATATATATATATATATATATATATATATATATATATATATATATATATATATATATATATATATGTATGACTAACAAGTTGGTCTTATAACAGTATTTGATCATTTTATACTGCTGGGTTGATAGGTCTTTCTCTCAGCATTTGATGTTTGGTATTGCATTTGTATTTTTATACTTCTATTGGTATTTTTCTGATTGAGATGAGTATGTTCAGTACATTTGAATGTTTTCTCTCTGGTTAAGTGGTTGTCTATGTATTTGCTATTAGTTTTATAATTGTATAGATGTCAGGGTCTATTTTAAATGCAACACAACAGTCATGTTTCTTCAGTGGTGTTTAATAAAAGAAAAAAGTCCATACATGACATAAGTTTCCTGACTTACAGACTACAGAGAATAAACAAAGTCTTCCAGCAAATGTGAATTCCTTTACCGGGCAGCCAAGAGGAGAGATCCAGCACAGTTAGGTATGTTCCAGTCCTCTAGAACAAAAAGAAGTTGTACCAGCAGAGAACTTCCTGCTGGCTAGCTGTTGCAATCGGCGGGGGCCAACCCCCCCTACTAGCAGTGGCAGGTCTTCAGTACTCTCTGTGCAGTCCTCATCATCAGCTAAGGCAGCAGGGAGCCAGCAGCATGGCTCCCGCAGAGGCAGCCTTAGCCCCAATCTGACACAGGCACTTGGCTTCTCCCCCCACTTACAGGAGCAACAACAGGAAGTAGTTCCAGGCTCCCAGGAACCACTTCCTCACCCAGGACTATATAAAGAGGCTTCTGAAGGATTGCCAGTGCCTTGCAATAGGTCCAGCTTGGTGCGTCTCCTGCCTTGCGTTGATTTCTGCTTTGGATACTGGACTCTGCCTTGCCTGCCGCTGACCCTGCTTTGGATACTGGACTCTGCCTTTCCTGCCGCCTGCCTCTGACCCTGCTTTGGATACTGGACTTTGCCTTGCCTGCTGCCTGCCTCTGACCCTGCTTTGGATACTGGACTTTGTCGCTTTGCTGCCTGCCTTGACTCCGGACTGTGTATACCATTGCCCTGCTAGTAACTCCGGCTGCCGGCCCTGAGGTTCATCTCCCACTGACAAGGAACCTCGGTAAGCCTTTTTACCTTGTCATTGCGGCCCAAAGGTTCACCGATTCATTGAATCGTAACACTAGCACTTAAAAACAGCACTGAGGCAGGGTGGATCTACCTGATAGCCAGTGACTACCTGAATGAGTATGACTCCATATAGAATATCTGGGAAACTAAAAGTATTCGTTACTTTCTCAGCTCCTACAAGTTGGATAGCTCTATGTGCAGAGCCCCAGGTTCAAAATTCCCACTAACCTTACAGTAGGATTTAAATGCTTTCTCTGTGTACCACTGACCAACAAATGCTACAGTCAAAATGATTAACTGAAAATGAATAGTGCTAACTGCATATTTAATTGGGAGTTCATAGAGAATGGGTAAATAGTCTCATTTTGAATGTACATCATACATTCAGAATTTTAAATGGATTCACTTTAAGTGTAGATAGTATATTTAGAACATTGGAAATGGACTAGATAAGGTGGCATAAAATGATCAGGACATTTGAAAGTTTGACCTGAGGAGAGTGTTGTGGTTCCTGATAAAGTTGTGCGTAAAGCTGCACCCAAAAGGGCATGCCTTGCCCTTTAGCATGACCCTTCGACACTAGGCCCCCATCAGCAGCACAGCCCATATGGACTGGCTGCCTTCATTGATGTTGGAAGGGTCGGTAGTGACTGGCTGTGTATGGGGGGAAGTTGGAGGGGAGAGCCCCTGGCTAGCCCTGGTGGGGATTCTCTCATCTCCTCCTTGCTTCTGTTAGTGTAGCTAAACAGGGGTTTCTTCACTCATTGAAGGCCAGCTTTCTCTGATGACATTGGGGTGGGGTTGGGGGGAGGGGGTCTAGAAAAGCCATATTCCTGGCCCAAGGGTTGTCAGCAGCTGACTTTGGGGATAAGTAAAGGGGAGCTCCTTGGGCATACTGGAAGGACCTCCTTACTGCTGCTATTGTCGCATCCTCTATAAAACTTACTATGATCCACAAATCCAACTGGCTTGATGAGCCACTTCACCTCATACGCTCCAACCGACCCTCCAGAGCTTCCTACAGAGGTACTTCTCCACGTGCCTTCCCTCAAGAAGGCACACCTCACCTCTTCAAGGGACTGAGCCCTTTCCATTGCCGGGCCTACACACTGGAATTCACTACCCTCGAACCTCCGGCTTGATCCATGCACTACTAAATTCAGAGCTAACTTAACCTGGCTTTGCAAACAAGCTTACCCTCAATAACTCTTCTGCACGCTTACACTGCTGCGTTCAGCACCTAACCTGAACCCATGTATAAAGTTATGTTTTTATTCTTCACTGTAACATTTGTTTACCGGCTTCTGTGTTACTTCAAGAAGCCCACTGCGTTTGCTTTTCATCTTTTTTTTCCTTGCTACACCTCTACTCCTATGTAATCCCATCCCCGACTCCCGTTTAATGTAATTTCCATTGATATGATGTAGCTACTAATATCGGTATAAAAAAAGTCTTAAATAAAAATAAATAAATACATAAATAAATATTGTCGCTGGGCCAGGTGCCTCTGATTACAGAGGTGGTAGGGATGGTGCAAGGCTAGATGTGTCCTATTCGCCGCCTGAAGGACACAGTCCCTTTTACAGTACCAGATATTTGTGAAAACCCAATGTTTGTTTACTCCTTGTCTTGTGAAGGCCAAAACCACAGTTGGTGAATTGACCCTCTGGTGATCAAATATCCTTTGTGTTGTGACATAATCAACTACTTGAAATAGAAGTATAATGTTTTATTTTAATAAATGTGCATCATCATCAATTTGCTCCAAGGACAGCAAGATGTAATACTATTGGGCAGGCAAGATCTGGCATGAGCTCCTGAGAAAGATAAATGACGCTTGAATATCAGTTGCTTTATTTAGCAAATATTTCTGCACATGATTCTCCTGAAGATTTATTAATGTGCTACACATTGCAGACTGAGTTGGAAGAGTTTTAAATAGGCATTTGTGTTTTCATAAATGGGGTCACGGAGAATATCAAATTCAGTCAACTCTTCAGATATTGATACTTCAATCCTTTCCTTCTAAATGGGTTATGTATATAAAAAACCCCAAAAAAACCTAAAAAACCCTTTCCTCTGTTTAAAATCATTCTTAAAGGCAAAAGCAAAAATGTTTGTTTTTATCAAACACACTATTAGATCTCCTTTAATAGTTTACTGTTAAGAGGTGGCAGTAGGGTGTGTGTGTCCCTGTGTTTAGAATATTTAATACACGAGGAAAGCTCTATATTTTTATAGTGAAAAGAAAGCAGCAATGGCATCCAGAACATTTCTTTCACTGGTCAAACTAAGCAAGCATTCAACCCAACATTCCCAGCAACAATGAAAACATTTTTGTGCTATGAATTAAGTTTGCTTTTAATATAAAAAAAATAGTATTACTTTAAATAAATGAACACATATAATTTTCTTTTCTGGATTTTCTCCACATTTAACACACTTCTCTCCTCTGACACTGCAATTTAAAATTTGATATAAAGGTCCATGATGTGGAATCAACAATCAAATGAAAACCTTCTTCGCTGTGTACTATCTTATAAAGCATACTACATGCATACTTCATAACATCAAAGGGCCTGATTCATCTCGAGTTCCCATGAAATGTGGGTGACTTAAAAATGTAAATAAACATTCCCCTAAATACAGACTGGAAGAAAGGTTTTAGTGAATCAAGCCCTAAGCATTTTCCCTCTTATATTATTATTGTATTTTTATGTTACAGCATATAAGATACATTCACTGATATATTTATGTGCAAGTTTTTGCTTATAGTATTTTTTGAACACCCTACAAGAGCATCTCACACAAAGTTACAGAAAACCATGTGATCAAAGCAAATTAGGTAGTTCTATAGCTATAGAAAGGGGGACCAGAGGAGAACTGAAGGACTGTATTAAATAAAAGAATACCAGTTTGAAGAGGTAGGTCTTTGCTTTTTAACCATAATTGAAAAATGAAAAATGTTGAAATACAAATGTTAGTGAAAGATTTTTTTCCATAGGAAAGGAGCTAGCAAACAAAGCATTTTGTGGGATGATGCTTGCTTTGTGCAAAGCACACTGAGAAAGGCACAAAATTGAGTATATATAGAGGTGAATGAGTAATGTGATATAAGAGGGTAGATAAGGATTGGGATCCTGCACCTGAACACATTTGAAAGCAAGAATAAGGACTTTGAATTGGGAGCATTGGACAGGTAGTTAATGAAAGGAAATAAGGAGAGAGGCATGTGAGTACTGAGGTAACTGGAAAAGGAGATGTATCACTGTGAGCCTTGGGTTGTTGATGCCAATGTGTTTCCTGCCTTATCCCGTATTCTATGTCTTGGGGATTGATTCTACTGTGCTTCCTACCTTACTTTGTACTATGGGAGTAATTTTGTTACATAGTGCATAAGTCTGCTTTGAATTTTATCCTATATATCAACTAACCTCGTTGCCTTGTGCAATGGCTCTGCAACACTCTACATAACAAGAACACTGCTCGTTATGAGGACATTTGGTTGGGCACAGCACGGACACGGACTTGGGCGAAGGTAAAATTGACAATCCGAGTTATTTACCCCGCAGTACAATCAACACAGCAGATCCGGGGGGTAGTCTCTTCCTTAGAGACTAGCGTGACTCACCTATAAAAGGCTGGGGTTGGTCCATAATGAAAATTAGGAAAATCTATCTCACCAGTAATGACAGTATGTACCACTCCAGCCATAGGTACATAAATTGTATAAAATATAAAATATACTACAAATTTTACAAATTCACAGAATTAGCAACAGTCAAAATAAATACATGTTTCACACCATATTAATAGTGATAA
Source organism: Rhinatrema bivittatum (assembly GCF_901001135.1). NCBI lineage: Eukaryota > Metazoa > Chordata > Amphibia > Gymnophiona > Rhinatrematidae > Rhinatrema > Rhinatrema bivittatum. Next base: position 730,672,107 of record NC_042615.1, on the reverse strand, counting down.
AAAAGCAATATCACACTTTTGCAAGCATCCTAGTGGAGCTTTTAATAGCTTCAATTAGATGAAAAGTTCGAAGTTCCTATATAGGTGATGTCACTTCCCCATGGCAGTAGAGCACCCTTGGTGCTCACACCGAGGATCGCAGGGAGACATTGTGATTGGCCCACGGTTTGACGTCAGACGGTTATAAAACAGCTGTGTAGAGAGAGACGCCGGATTCGTAAGTGAAGGCGCCGCTCACAGGAATGAGATCACGGAGAAAAAACAGTGAGTACTCGATAGAGCTCAAGAATGAGGTACTGAGATATTCAAACAATTGTGCATGAATTTCTTAGTTAAGAGATAATAATAATGGTATCCACAGGTCTATAGAAAGTCCCGGTTCCAGTCCAGTCCCCGCAGCCCCTGAAGCAGGCAACCGCCGAAACATGGACCGTGTCGGGCTGGCAGACCTGTCCTGAACCTCACTGGATTTAGCTGTTAAAACTCATTCAGCAAGTGTATATAAACATTTAAACAATTTTAAGGTGAAGGGTCGGTCTGCTACACGGGTGAGACTGTCGAGGGAATTGGGCAGTGGACTTTTTAGTAAAATAATAAAAACTAAATAAAATACGGATTTGAATATATAATAAAGAATAAAACACGGGAGCCGACCATAGGGGAGCAGTCAAAACACAAGACTGCTTCAGGATCGGTGCCCGCACAAATGTCCTCATAACGAGCAGTGTCCTTGTTATGTAGAGTGTTGAATTTTATCCTAGCAAAACCATGTTTATAACTGGTAGTTCAAGCATGTAGTTTTGCCAAGAAAATTTACACACATACAGGCCGTTTTTTAAAACGAGTGCTCAGGCACATGTGTATCGGCACGTGAGTGGAAATAAGCTGGAATTTTAAATCATGTGCTCACGTGCATACGTATGATTTAAAATACGCCTACCATGTCTAAATATGCTCCTAACTTTAAGAGGATTCTCGAGCAAACCTACTTCTCGTATCTTCCATAGGGCTTTGCTGGCTTTAACACGCGTATGAAAGCAGATTTTAAAACATGCTCATGTGAGGGGCAATACCAGTTTTCCTAATTAGTCCACCAGCTCTACCAGTCAATGTCGAGGTTTTCCAGACCCCCTTTGGTTCTTCATCCTACACACACCCCGCCCAGTTTACCCGGACCACTCATCCTGTCCTGTAAGCCCTGAAGTGTGAGGTCTGCAGATTTGCTCATGTGGAACAGCAGTAAAGTTACATGGAAAACAAGCCGCCGCATGCTGTGGCTTCCGGTTTTAAAATATGGAGTTACGCCAATAAGAGTTGGCCTTGCCCTAGAACACGTATTTCCCCGTCCATGCTCCGCCCCTTGTTATTGGTGCACGCCCACGCATATGCGCAAGTAAATTGCAGCTTTTAAAATGCATGTTGCTCACACGTGTCATTACCTGCATGTGTTTGCGGGCATTTTTGCATGAGCAACGCTTTTAAAATCGACCTATGTTCAAAAATAAAAAATATGTGCACAAGTCCCAGCTTCACACCATGAAATGCCTCTCCCCTATGCACGTAAAAGTGCCTGCACACAATGCTCATGCGCAGTATTTTACTCTTATACCATAGCACAATCTTCTAAAGGGCCATTTCTGTGACTAAAGCACTACTTTACCTGCAGTAGCCCCTTTGAAAATTACTCTTGCTATATCTTGGATTGCAATCTGCTTACTGCCTCACTGCATTTTGTACTTGGGGATTTTGCTGCTACTCTTCTTCCTTCCTTAGCCCTCCCTTATTGTCTTGGGTTGTTGATCCCACTCTTCTTGCTGCCTTGCTCCAAAGTCAATGCCTTTAGGCTTCCATGCTGGAGCTCCTGCTGCTTTGCACCTCTGTTGATGCCTTTGGGTGTTTTGGGGTCCGCTGCTGCTGTCTTCAAAGGTCTTTTCAAATCCCCTTATAGCACTTACTGACTATTGGTCTCCTTTAATATTTAACCTTTAATGTATTCCCCGTTTTAGGATGCATTCCCAAACAACCTTCCAGTGACCAGCATGGTATAAACCATACCTCTGTGTTATATTTCCTCTCACCAAACATATTCTTTAACACAAGAATATGTTTGGTGAGAGGTTAATATATTTCTTTAGTGCATTAAGAATTTTAGGAGCTCCATTGTTCTTGGAGAAACAGAATCTCTGGAGGTTGTGATACATTTTTGAAAGGAACCACCTAACAATGTGGTAGCAATAAAGAATCTAAGGCATTGGGAGGGGCAGGGTATAAGATATGTATGTAACCCTTCTGCCGACGCGCCAGCTTTCCAGCCCCGGGGAATGCCAGGGTGGGGTAGACAGTCTCTGGGCCTGGGCTGGGGACAGGAAAACTGTAAGGCTAAACTGACTGAGAACAGTTCTGACACTGTCCATAGAATCCACTGTCCACACCTTACTTATAAATGTTTATTGTAATCCAAAGAGATAGGAAAAGAAATATTTTCAAGATGAGTGCACAGTTCAAACTCTGATTTGATTTTATTGTCATCTTGGTCAGATCAGAAAACTCCCAGTTCTTCATTTTGTCTCTTCCAGCTGTTTCACTTAAGCCTCTAGGCCTAAATGACTCCATTTCCTCCTTTATCTTTGTGGCACTTCAGGGCAGTCTCTCTCAATCAGCAGCCTCTCTTCCTCATTGCCCACCAGGGCAGTCTCTCTCAATCAGCAGCCTCTCTTCCTCATTGCCCGCCAGGGCAGTCTCTCTCAATCAGCAGCCTCTCTTCCTCACTGCACGCCAGGGCAGTCTCTCTCAATCAGCAGCCTCTCTTCCTCATTGCCCGCCAGGGCAGTCTCTCTCAATCAGCACCCTCTCTTCCTCATTGCCCGCCAGGGCAGTCTCTCTCAATCAGCAGCCTCTCTTCCTCACTGCACGCCAGGGCAGTCTCTCTCAATCAGCAGCCTCTCTTCCTCATTGCCCGCCAGGGCAGTCTCTCTCAATCAGCAGCCTCTCTTCCTCATTGCCCGCCAGGGCAGTCTCTCTCAATCAGCAGCCTCTCTTCCTCACTGCACGCCAGGGCAGTCTCTCTCAATCAGCAGCCTCTCTTCCTCATTGCCCGCCAGGGCAGTCTCTCTCAATCAGCAGCCTCTCTTCCTCATTGCCCGCCAGGGCAGTCTCTCTCAATCAGCAGCCTCTCTTCCTCACTGCACGCCAGGGCAGTCTCTCTCAATCAGCAGCCTCTCTTCCTCATTGCCCGCCAGGGCAGTCTCTCTCAATCAGCAGCCTCTCTTCCTCACTGCACGCCAGGGCAGTCTCTCTCAATCAGCAGCCTCTCTTCCTCACTGCACGCCAGGGCAGTCTCTCTCAATCAGCAGCCTCTCTTCCTCATTGCCCGCCAGGGCAGTCTCTCTCAATCAGCAGCCTCTCTTCCTCATTGCCCGCCAGGGCAGTCTCTCTCAATCAGCAGCCTCTCTTCCTCATTGCCTGCCAGGTCAGTCTCTCTCAATCAGCAGCCTCTCTTCCTCACTGCACGCCAGGGCAGTCTCTCTCAATCAGCAGCCTCTCTTCCTCACTGCCCGCCAGGGCAGTCTCTCTCAATCAGCAGCCTCTCTTCCTCACTGCACGCCAGGGCAGTCTCTCTCAATCAGCAGCCTCTCTTCCTCACTGCACGCCAGGGCAGTCTCTCTCAATCAGCAGCCTCTCTTCCTCATTGCCCGCCAGGGCAGTCTCTCTCAATCAGTAGCCTCTCTTCCTCATTGCCCGCCAGGGCAGTCTCTCTCAATCAGCAGCCTCTCTTCCTCATTGCCCGCCAGGGCAGTCTCTCTCAATCAGCACCCTCTCTTCCTCATTGCCCGCCAGGGCAGTCTCTCTCAATCAGCAGCCTCTCTTCCTCATTGCACGCCAGGGCAGTCTCTCTCAATCAGCAGCCTCTCTTCCTCATTGCCCGCCAGGGCAGTCTCTCTCAATCAGCAGCCTCTCTTCCTCATTGCCCGCCAGGGCAGTCTCTCTCAATCAGCAGCCTCTCTTCCTCATTGCCCGCCAGGGCAGTCTCTCTCAATCAGCAGCCTCTCTTCCTCACTGCACGCCAGGGCAGTCTCTCTCAATCAGCACCCTCTCTTCCTCATTGCCCGCCAGGGCAGTCTCTCTCAATCAGCACCCTCTCTTCCTCAGTGCCCTTCAGGGCAGTCTCTCTCAATCAGCAGCCTCTCTTCCTCAGTGCCCTTCAGGGCAGGCTCTCTCAATCAGCAGCCTCTCTTCCTCATTGCCCGCCAGGGCAGTCTCTCTCAATCAGCACCCTCTCTTCCTCAGTGCACGCCAGGGCAGTCTCTCTCAATCAGCACCCTCTCTTCCTCATTGCCCGCCAGGGCAGTCTCTCTCAATCAGCAGCCTCTCTTCCTCAGTGCACGCCAGGGCAGTCTCTCTCAATCTGCAGCCTCTCTTCCTCATTGCCCGCCAGGGCAGTCTCTCTCAATCAGCACCCTCTCTTCCTCAGTGCCCTTCAGGGCAGTCTCTCTCAATCAGCACCCTGTCTTCCTCATTGCCCGCCAGGGCAGTCTCTCTCAATCAGCACCCTCTCTTCCTCAGTGCCCTTCAGGGCAGTCTCTCTCAATCAGCAGCCTCTCTTCCTCATTGCCCGCCAGGGCAGTCTCTCTCAATCAGCAGCCTCTCTTCCTCAGTGCACGCCAGGGCAGTCTCTCTCAATCAGCAGCCTCTCTTCCTCATTGCCCGCCAGGGCAGTCTCTCTCAATCAGCAGCCTCTCTTCCTCATTGCCCGCCAGGGCAGTCTCTCTCAATCAGCAGCCTCTCTTCCTCATTGCCCGCCAGGGCAGTCTCTCTCAATCAGCAGCCTCTCTTCCTCATTGCCCGCCAGGGCAGTCTCTCTCAATCAGCAGCCTCTCTTCCTCAGTGCACGCCAGGGCAGTCTCTCTCAATCTGCATTTTCTTTTCTTTACTCGTGGGACCAGTGTGAGTCCCACTCACACTGGTCCCACCAGGGAGTGGGACCAGAGTGAGTCCCTCTCCCTGGTGATATGTTGACCTCTGTTACAGAAGGCACCATTTTACATTCCTTCAGAAACAATTCACATCCAGACACACACTGCAGGAGCAGCATCAGATCCTGTACACCCCCGGTACTTTGGGCTTAGTGTCACTCCCCGGCCCTGTGCTAAAAAAAACCCAGCTGCAACCCCCTCCCCCACGGTCCAGCCAGCCTCTCCCCCGACACAGTTCCTGGGCATAAGTCCAAACATAAACCTCTTCCCTTTTCACTACTCAGTACTCATTGTTCAGATTTAGCTCACAATTCAACCTCTGCACACAGAAGCAGCTCTTGAGCCAGTGCATCCCCTGATCCGTTGCAGCTTAGTGCTAGTCCTGAGCCCTGCACTGAAATAACCAGCTGTAACCTTCCCCTTAAGTCCAGCTAGCCCCCCAAGCACAGTGTCAGCAACCAAATTCCCAATTCCAAACTTTTCTTAATTAATAAGAACTTGTAACCCACTTGCTTAACCTTCTGTTCACCTCTGGGCTGTTGGAAACCCCAGGCGTATACCTTGTATTCCTCACTGTAGGTCCTTAGTAGCTTAGTAATTTGTTCTTTTTAGTTGTGAGAGGTAGTATTTCTGGATGAAGCACTGCTATTCTTCTCTAAGCCCTTGGCATGGACCTTCCAGAGCCTCCTTTTGTCCAGACTTCTTCCTCAGGCGACTAGTCCCTGGCACCAGTCAGTCACTGCTTTTATAAAACTGCAACTTGCACAACCATTGGATAGCAGTCACACTTGCCACATACTTCCACGGCCATCCCTGAACCACACTCTAGAATATTCCCTATTTTAAGGAAAGACAAACTTTTAACCTTTGTCGAAAAAACAGATATTGAATACCCCTTATATGAAGAGCTACTATCTGTCTCCTACTATTAGCCATTCTCCTCAGATAAACTGGATAAACTTTCTAACCAGAACATTCTCATTGCAACAGACAGGATAACCTTTTGAACTCATCAGTAACACATTCTGTAAATCATAGTGCCAAGTAAATCTGAGCCACAGCTCCATCTAGTGACCCCCTAGGGTTACATATACAGTCTATCTATATATCTGTATATATCTATAGCTTTCTATATAAATATATAGATATATAATTACCCTTTAACAAATCCTGTCATTTGCAATCATTTGCATTAAACATATCAAAAAATTATAATATGCTGAAATAGCATGGACGAGAACTGTTGTTTGATGGGTGTAGTTTTTTGATTCAGTTCGAGAAAAAATTCCAAGAAGTTACACAAACACACACATGGTAATTTTCCACACTGGGACAAAGTCTGCAAATACATTTTATCCATGGTTTTTCACCAATTTTAAACAAATACTTGCTACTTTCCCTTTGAAACTTGCCTGGATATAAAATATCTTTGAACATTTAAACCTGCTTTTTGTGTGGGTACTTTCCCTTCATAGAAAATAATGCAGAGTTGAAAATGCAATCTACATGCGTTGTTTTTCTTGCCAACCTAAACATGCCTCCATAAATGCCTCTACATCAACTTTACTGCCACCTAATAAAAAGCAGGATAAAATGTTTAACTATCTTCTCGGTCTTCGAATGCTTGAATAAATAGGGTCCTGAATACCTCTTTCCCTTTACATGCCCTCAAAGGAACTCCAGTCTGACATGGGCTTTCTTTCCTCGCCTCTGCAGACTGCTGCCAGATTGTCCCACACAGGACTCTGCACTTTCAATTCAAACACACCAAAAATATGGAACCAAGTACCACAATCCCTGTGCCTGGAGCCATGCTACCTTAAGTTCAGGGGAAAAAAAAAAAAAAGCTTCAGGCATGGCTTTTCAGCCAGTCCTTCCCCTAAGACCCACATGTCTGGCCCAACTTCCTGAGTTCCTGACAAGGGACTGTGTTATACACAAGAGGGAGAACTGGGTCTTGAAAATATTCATAAAATTCATATATTGGTTCCAATAGTACATTAATTGCAAATTCTGATTCGATTGTAAGCTGTTCTAATGCCTCTGTTCATTTTAAATTTATTGTAATCTGCATTGAGACCAACTTTGTGAAAAGGCAAAATATCAAATGTTGATGAATGAATGAAGGAATAAATAGAGTATAAAAGCATATAATTGGGGAATACCATATGTACTTTTAGCCATATTGAAGGCAAACAATTTTCAGAAAGTTTATTTGTATCAATTACTATTTACCCTTTAATTGGCTTCCAAAATTGTCCTCCCATGTATTGATAGGACTTCAATGTTAAATGTTAAATGCAGCTTTTTCCATATGTCCCATAAAATCCAAAGAAATGACCCTCTTTGAGTAATACCTGCTGTTCTGAGTGATAGGTATTTCTGTGAGTTCTAATCCTTAATGCTATTGGGAAGTTTGAAGAGGTGAATGGTAGCAGTCCATAGAGATGTTCTCATTCATTAATGGATCTTGCAGTAGAATCTGGGTATTTGTAAATGAGATGGAACATATACATATTCATACATTTTATAAGAAGATATGATAAAGATACATACACCTCTTATACAGACATGCTTTTGTGAGTAACCCATTATTAATCATATACAATCAATATGAAATCATTTGGATAAATCCATAATCATTATTGATCTGTTCTGTGGATGTGATGTTTCATAGTATATGTAAGTACACTTGTCAGCCTCATATAATGAATCCATTACCAGGGCCACTTTTACCAATGGGCAAAAGGGGCAGCTGTCCTGGGCCCAGCATAACAAGGGACCCATAGGTAAAAGCGGTCCAGAATGCAAGGCCCAGTATCAGCACCAGCAGTAGTATCCAGGGGTGTCATTAGGTTTGGGCACAAGGGGTCTATGCGCAGAGTCTCAGTTACACTGTTAAAAAAAATTCTTCCTTCCATTATTGCACTAACTCCATTTTGTGCTGTCTGTTTTCCATGTGTATTGATAGCACAGCACAGAGCCTTCACTGCATTATGGGCTGTAGGGACTAAGAGCATACGCAGTGCTGCCATTTCCCATGGCCTCCTCAATCTATTGGCATGCTTCTGCTTTGAAATAGGAAAGCAAAAACAGAAGCATACCAGTAGAAGGAAAGAGCTCCAGGGGCTGGTAGTAGTCTACATGCTCTCAGTCTCCACAGCTCATGGTGCAGTGAAGGCTATGTGCATCACTATTGAAACACCTGGAAATCAGATAGCAAAGAATGCAGCTGGGACCGACAATTGTGGAGAGAGAAAGAGGCTGTCAGGGGCCGACGATTGTGGAGAGAGAAAGAGGCTGCCACCAACCTGCCTGGCTCGCCAGAGAGGAGACTAATTGAGATCCAGCTACCAGCAGCGGGACTCCCCCGATGTGACATTATCAGCCAGAGACCGTGAGTTTAAAAGCCCGCAGGACTGCGGCACACCACTGCCTCTGGCGCACCGCCTAAGCCGCGCACGCCAAAGGGGCGTGCGCGGCTTTGATTGGCTTTGATCACCTTCTGATCGCTTATTGTTTATATGGGGCGTAAAAGAAAAGCCAAGTTTGTGACATGCTCTCCGGCTCCACAAAAAACTGGCCCCATGGATGCTCACGTAAGCACTGGGTTTTGCACTCTAGGTCTTGCAGATGTATACGTGTACATATATGTTGCCACTTTTTCTCCGTGCACCTGGGAATTTTAAAAGCAGACTTATGCACATAAGTCTGCTTTGAAAATTCAAGCTAAATTCTGTATTTTCTACTTGCGGACTTCATTCCTATTCAGGCCAATAAAAATTACCCTCATCACTTGGAAGCCAAGATAAAATGTATTCCATGCAATACAAATTACAAAGAAAGCCCAAATGCTATTGACAAAGAAAAAAAGGATATCTTTTAAAAAATGAAAAGCAAGTCCAAATGGGGAGAATAGGAAAAAGCATAGAGATGGCAAGGTAGATGAAAAACATTAATAAGGTAGGCCAAAACAGAATTTGACAAGCTTATCACATAAGCAAAAGAATAATAAAAACTTTTTCAAGTACATCAAAATCAAGAAATCTTTGAGGGAGTAAATTGGACCACTAGATGACCAGAAGTTGAAAGGGGTATTCAGGAAAGACAAAGCAATCACAGAAAAAACTAAATTCTTTGCTTAGATCTTTACTGAAGAGGAGGTTAGGTTGATATACACACTGGAAAAGTTCTTTGAAGGTGCGGAGTCGGAGGAACTGAAGCAAACCACTTTTAAACTAGATGTATTAAAACAAAGCTGAATAACAACAAATCAAATCACCATACTCTGAAGGTATTTACCTCACAGTTCTGAAAGAGTGCAATAATGAAATTACAGATCTGCTCCTGTTAATTTGTAACATAGAATTAAAATCTGTCAGTGTACCTGAATATTGGAGCGTGACCAATGCAATGTCAATTTTTTTTAAAAGGGCTCCCAAGGGAGATCCAGAAAATGTCAGAGCAGTAAGCCTTGTGTCAGTGCCATGCAAAATGATAGAAAGTACAGTTAAAGACATTATTACTGGACATATGGATAAGCTCAATGCAGTGGTCCCCAAACTATGGTACATAGCCCAAATCTGACCTTACAGCTTGTTTTTCCAGCCAGCCATGCTTTTTCTTAGTGCAATTAAAGGAATTTTTTTTTATGTGCAGTGGTGAGAGAAAAGCTGGCGAGGTTTCCCAGTGTCTGCCAGCAGAACCACCACCAGATTCATGCCTTCGAAGTGAGCTGCTGGCGGGGAGGTCAGGCCCTGCCAGTGAGAGAAGCAGCATCAGATTTTTGCTCCAGAAATGAGCCATTGGCAAGGGAGCCAGACCCTACCAGCAGAGGAGGTAGATCCATGGCAAATAATGGAGCTGCTAGTGGGGAGGTCAGACCCTGCCAGAAGAAGAAGGGATGGACCGGCACTCCAGAAATGAGCCACTGGCGGGAAGGTCAGGCCCCTCCAGCATAACGTAGTAAGTTATGGGATGTGACGGAAGGGGAAAAGAGTGAATGAGAGAAGTGAGGTCAACTGAAAAGAGGGGTGAAAGTGAGAGGAGAGGGAAGACAAGGGATGCTGGGCTTGATAGACCCTTGGTCTGACCCAGTATGGCATGTTCTTATGAAAGCTGGAATGAGGGAGTAAGAGGAGAGGAGATAGGTGGAATATGTATAATCAGATTTCCTAAGATTACTGTTTGTTGCAAACATTGCTAAAGTAGGTTGAAGTTTTATTATGCCCTAAATATAGATCAACTACTATCCAATTTTTAACAAATTGAGGGATCTATTTACTAAGCTGCGATAACACAGCAACATAAGAACATGCCATACTGGGTCAGACCAAGGGTCCATCAAGCCCAGCATCCTGTTTCCAACAGTGGCCAATCCAGGCCACAAGAACCTGGCAAGTACCCAAAAACTAAGTCTATTCCATGTTACCGTTGCTAGTAATAGCAGTGGCTATTTTCTAAGTCAACTTAATTAATAGCAGTTAATGGACTTCTCCTCCAAGAACTTATCCAATCCTTTTTTAAACACAGCTACACTAACTGCACTAACCACAGCCCCTGGCAACAAATTCCAGTTTAATTGTGCGTAGAGTAAAAAAGAAATTTCTCCAATTAGTTTTAAATGTGCCACATGCTAACTTCATGGCGTGCCCCCTAGTCCTTCTGTTATCCGAAAGAGTAAATAACCGATTCACATTTACCCGGTCTAGACCGCTCAGAATTTTAACCACCTCTATCCTATCCCCCCTCAGCCATCTCTTCTCCAAGCTGAACAGTCCTAACCTCTTTAGTGTTTCCTCACAGGGGAGCTGTTCCATCCCCTTTATTATTTTGGTCGCCCTTCTCTGTACCTTCTCCATCGCAACTATATCTTTTTTGAGATGCGGCGACCAGAATTGTACACAGTATTCAAGGTGCAGTCCCTCCATGGAGCAATATAGAGGCATTATGAAATTTTCTGTTTTATTCACTATTCCCTTCCTAATAATTCCCAACATTGTTTGCTTTTTTGACTGCCACAGCACACTGAGCCAATGATTTCAATGTGTTATCCACTATGACGCCCAGATATTTTTCTTGGGTGGTAGCTCCTAATATGGAACCTAACATTGTGTAACTATATCATGGGTTATTTTTCCCTATATGCATCACCTTGCATTTACCAACATTAAAATTTCATCTGCCATTTGGATGTCCAATATTTCAGTCTCAGAAGGTCTTCCTGCAATTTATTACAATCTGCTTGTGATTTGACTACTCTGAATAATTTTGTATCATCTGCAAATTTGATTACCAGATCATTTATAAATATATTGAAAAGGATGGGTCCCAGTACAGATCCCTGAGGCACCCCACTGACCACTCCCCCCTCCACTGAGAAAATTGTCTATTTAATCCTACTCTGTTTCCTGTCTTTTAGCCAGTTTGTAATGCATTAACATACACATTCCCATTATCACCACAGAATTTGCTAAACTGTGGTATATGAATTCATGTTAAAATGGTGCACTAAATCATTTTAGCACCGCTAAGAAAATAGATCCCTCAGTCAAGCAAATAGGAGTAGATTCCAAAGCACTGGCAAGCCAAACCAAAATTCTTTAATAGACAGAGTAAAACATAGCTAAAAACACATTCTTTCAAATCAATTTATTTGGAGACTTTGACTTAGAAAAACATCTCTTAATGCCTGTGGAAATACTTTTGTTGAAACAGAGATGATTGTGGCAGATGACATCATTTTGATTCACTCATTCTGTCTATTTATGTCAGTTTACTGTGCTTCAACAGATCCTCCTTTGTCAAAGACTTTATTGTTGAAATAAGGAGAAATTACTACTTACCTGATAATTTCCTTTTCCTTTAGTAAAGGCAGCTCAATCCCAACAAGTGCATTATGCACCTCTGCCAGCAGATGGAGATGGAGCAAAAGCTGACATCATGGCCATATAGTCCCACCCTGACATCATCCCACCAGTATTCTCTGTCAAAGCCAAAGTGTGGACAAAAATGATTATATTTGAACATTATTAGCAACATTCAAAACAAAATAGGTAAATGGAGAGTTATGTGAATCATACAATATTATAAAGGAATTCCTCCAAATAAATCTCCGAACATTATCTCTTGTACTTGTGCTGAAAAACAATTTTTATAAATTTGTATGAAGGAGGAAAAGACCTCAGAATCTGGCAACTTGCTTTCAATATTGTAATCATGGGTCCAAAAACCTCCTAAACCCAATTTGTTCTTTATTGCTGCAAAAAAAAAAAAAAAATTATATTTTTCTTGTTTTATATAAAATGGATCAAGAACTTATCTTTTAATGACTTGATCATTTTTTTCTGTATTAAAGTGCCACGCCGCCGGCCAGCATTTCGCAATGCTTCTGCTTCAGGGCGATATATTTTGTAAGGTGGGTTCTACAAAAATAAAGTTAATGATCCACAAATATGAACATGATTGCAGTATATACTCATTATTGGGTAGATTATAAATGTGGCCAGTCTGTCTGATTTGGGTCCCTGCCCTCCTGACCTTACCTGGCACAAGGATGTATAGTGTAAACCAAAGAAGAGAAAACCTGGACTGTTGACAACTGTTTCAGTTTAAATCCAGCATGAGACTTGTGCTGTTGCAGAAACCAGCCATATCTGATTACATCAGGCACAGGAAGTTCAGTTACTATCATGAGCCAATGGGGAGCCAGCTCATTACCCGGAGAGAGGATAAGAACTTCAGACCAAATCAGAAGAGAGTAAAAAGAGAAAAAACCCCAAAGTCTAAGGCACAAGGAATTAGAGAGGTTCCGGAATCGTTTCCAGTATCATGTTCGTAGAACCACGGGAAATCTTTGTTTCCCACGGTACTGACCGCTTTTTTTTTTGGTTGTCCTGAGCCGAAAAAAAAAAAAACCAAAAGCCACCTGACCCTTTAAATCCAGTTATTTATAATCCCCCACCCTCCTGACCCCCCCCCCCAAAAAAAAAACTTTCCTAAAGTACCTGGTGGTCCAGCAGGGATCCCGGGAGCGATCTCCGCTCTCGGGCCATCGGCTGATCATAGCAGAAGGGGATACAGTCTGCTAGCCAGGTGGAATCTGCTTAGTGTAGTTGATCAAAAATCCCACGTGCTCCAAGACCTGAATGGTGCTGTGAAGTGCCTGCAGTGCCCCAGCCTGTGTGTCGCTCTTTACCAACCAGTCGTCCAGATATTGAAACACCTGGACCCCTAGCTGGTGTAGGTATGGCTAGGCCCTTTGTAAAAACCTGCAGGCAGAGGCAAGGCCAAATAGAAGCATAAGGTACTGGAAATGCTGGAGCCCAACCACAAAGTGAAGGTAGCTCCTGTGACTTGGGAGGATCACAATGTGGGTGTCCTTGTCCTTTAGGTCAAAAGAGCAGAGCCGGGACCCCCTTTGCAACAGAGGAATTATCGTGCCCAAGCCTATCATCTTGAACTTTTCCTTTTTTAGGAATCTGTTCAAGGCTCGCAAATCCAGAATGGGACAAAGGCTCCCTGTTGTCTTCGGAATCAGGAACTAACAGGAGTAAAACCCCCGACCCTACTGCTCCTGAGGAACAGGTTCCACCGCTCTGGCCGCTAAAAGGGGCGAGAGCTCCTCTTGAAGCAGTTCTGGATGCGAGATGGGAACCCACCACGACAGACTACGGACAGGACCCATCGATCCAACATGGCTGGCCACCGGCCCACGAAGAAGCAGAACCGGCCCCCGACTGGCAGGTCCCCTGGCGAGATGACTGGCACATGCCCCCTCGCTGCCAGTCAAAACCCCATAGTGGGGCTGGCCTGGGAAGCTGGTTGTGGGCAGGGGCCCCACTTGTCGGGATATGCCCCTAGCACTCACCTGCTGTGGTCAGGAGCAGAAGGCTGGAGGTAAACATTTCCTTGTTCTGTAGACAGGTCTCCTCGGGTCATCCCCAAGGCCGGTGAGGCAGAGGTGCCGGAAGACAAATGCTGAAGGGTTTCATGGTGGTCCTTCTGCTGCATAACCGCCTCCTTAACCTGCACTTCAGGGCGAAGGTCCAAGGCCCAAAGCTTCAGCAATGGTGCAGCCCTCGAAAGCACCGGTGAGGGCATCGGAATTGGGGAAGGCACCGGCATATGTGGCAAGGATGCTGCCTCCCGATCACATAGAGCACGATCTACCACCAGGTGCACCAGATGTTCCAACTCTGCTTCAAAAGCCTCCAATGAAAGGGAAGGCTGAGAGGGGAGGGCTGGGCCCAACTCATCCTCTGAGCCCCTAGGAGAGTCGATGTCCGGCACAGGAATTGATGCGGAAGACCCTGGATACAGACATCGAGGGAGGAAGGAGCCTCCTCATGTCGAGGCCGCTTAGGTGGCAGTGCAACAAGTGCCATGGTCCACATGTGCCCGGTCCCGCACGCAGATGGGGACAGGTGCCAGTGCTTGCATGATCTCCCATGGTGCTTGGCCTGCTCTTTCCCCAGCGCAGAGGACGAGGAAGATGATCCTGAAGTCTGGGACTTCAAGAACATCGAGACCGGCTGAACCCTGGAACCCCTCTGCCCCGAGGGTATTTGGTTCCCCTTGTCCTCGGGCTTCGCTGCCGGAGTAGAGGGCTCGGATTTGCCCGAGCCAAACACCTTTTCCAGCTCCGCGGAAGAGAAAGGACTGAAAAGAGACCCTGCGTGGACGTAGGGATAGTGGCATGCTGGGCATGCTCAGTGTGCTAGCCAAAGTTTCTAGAGATTTTGATAAAAGTTTTCCATGCTGGGCTCCATTTGATAATGTCACCCATTTGTGAGGACTAACATCCTACTTGTCCTAGGAGAATGAGACATTATTTTTTACACCAATTGTTTCTCCTTTTGTTCTTGTAATAAACACTGAAATTCCCAGGAAAAATAAAAACCAAAAATGAAGAGATCTGAGACATGACACTGGTAAACTGAAAGTGAAACAATTTTATTTACATTGCTAACCCATCTTTTATCCTACATGAGGTACATGAATAAATTCATTAACATATGCCATTAAAACATGCCTTTTTTTATTTCCTCTTCTATCAGATGATTTTATTGGCACTGGTGTTGGAGACGCCTGTCAGTTAGAAGCTGACATTTCACTGAGACCCAATAGATGAACTACGGCTGCATCTTCCTTTGGCTATGCATTTCAGATGTGGCCCACAATTCTGATGACTTCAGGAAGCACAGTATGTGGCATTTGGTGATCAGATGTTGACTCTTGGGAGGAAGAGTAAGACTGGAAAAGAGCAGCGTGCACAAACGGACCCCAGAGAAGGTAGGTTGTTGGTGCCTGGCTCTGAAGTCTCAAATGCCTTTAGTTAAAACTCCTAAAATCACTTTGGAAAGCATGTGGAACCTTATGGGGGTCTTTGGAGCTGTTTTATCATTAGTGTTAACTGTGGATATATATGCTAGAATGCAGTCTCAGTAAGTCAATGTTGGTTCCCAAGAACACACTAGGAAAGTAGAGACCTATGTTACACAACTTACAACAGAACAGATGAGCCTCATACAAGCCAAAGTGTCACTCAGTACAGGGTGAAAAATTTAGAAAAGTTTGCCACATCTCTCAATCTGCAAATATTGAATTTCCATATAAACTAGAACAGGCAGTGAAAAAAAAAATTAATTTCGTTTTTTAACTTTGTTATTGGGATTTTTTTTTTTCCAGGAGTTTCATTTCATTTAATGTTTGTTTAATTTTCTTTAGTTTACAAAAATGAAATAAAACATAAAAAAACAAAAAAAAAACTAGGGCCTCCCTACCACCCAGAAAAATATCAGTGCCAAGATCCTCCCCGGCTCCATTTACCCAGTCTGAGGGGGATGTGATGAAGAGGCCTAGGCCCAGGCTGCAGCAGGTCACCACAACATTGGACTTGGCCTATGGAAAGGCCTGGTCCTGACACAGAGGTTGATGAATAATGCTGGGGACTCAGACCAGGCTAGATGCCAGGACCCAGCCCAGAGGTCAGGTTCCGACACCTGGGCCTAGGCCCAGGCCTATGCCCATGCCCAAAGGCTTTGGAGATCCTCTTCTTTCTTCTCTTCTTAAAATAACCTTGTCTGCTGGGGACATGCTAGAGTGACTTAACTCCAGTGACTTCCTCATCAGTGGAGGGCAATATTTTGATGTACAGCAATTCTATAAACAAAATAGCATCTTTTGCCGAGGATGAAGGCCCCAGAATTAAGTTACTCTGGCGTATTCCCAGTAGACATCATTTTAAGAAGACGAGAAGAAAGAAGAGGATCTCCGCATTCTCCGGTCTCTGATCTGGTCCTAGGTATAGGTACTGAGCCTCCGGGATGGGCTGCGGCAGAAGCCCAAGCATCGAGACCTGGTCTCTGGGCCAGGCCCTGACATTTGGCTTGGGTCTGATGCTAGGTATCTGTGCAAGGCTGTAGAATTAGATCCCTGACGGACATGGTAAGTAAGAGGTTGGGAAGTTTCCCGAACCCAGCAAATATTTTTGGGCCTAAGCCTTTGCTCAAATCTTAAGCAAAGCCCCAGCATTGAGCCTGGGCTTAGGCTAAGATCCCAGTATCGTGGTTAAGCATAGGCTGTGGCCCCTGCATCGAGCCATGGCTTGTGCCTTTATAAGATCCCGGGCTTTGGTTTATCCTGAGCATCAACATCATACTTAGGGGTGTGCTTTGGCTCCTGCTTTTTGCCTCAGCATCTCTCTAGGCAAGGCTTCAGGCCTGGGCTTAGGCCAGATGGCTGATTTTTTTTTGTTTGGGTTTTTTTTTTTTTTTTTTCAAAACAAAACTTGAAAACCAATGAAATTTCTGCAAATTTTAAATTGTTTCCATTTGAAAACGAAATGAAATAGGAATTACCGTTCTCATTTCCTATTTCATTTCTAACAAATGCACATCCCTAATATAAACCCACCACCCACTACCTTCTTTCCTCATTGGAACTATTTAAGAAATTACTCCTGTTGGTAGAAATCTATCCCTTCCCATTTAAATAAAGCTGAGGAGCAACGGGCAGTTGGAGGTGAAAGGGGACAAGTCAGTTGATAGCCAGGATTTAACTGAATTTCTTGAAAAATCTACAGATGAAGGATCCAACAGGGCTACCATCTTTGTCTCTGTTGTGCTCCCTTAAAATCAGACACCATCATATGCTTACATTTTCAAAATTTTTAAATACTACTTATAGGCCAGAGGAAGGACAATTTTCAGACATTTCCATAGATAAAATAGTTTTACCTGCAGAAATGGCCTTTTACAAAACTGCTCAACTAATATTTGGGTAAACATATACAGATAATGCCTCTTCATCTGTAACTTTACCCTTTGCTTTCGCCCCATATTGTGATTTTCATTTGCATTTCAATTTATTATTTCTATATTATGCATGTACCTATTACATTCAAGTTGTATTTGACTTAAAATTTGAAATAAAAATAACCACGCTCCCCCTTAAAAACCAAACCACAATGCTAGACAAAATAATGCACTCCAGATTGAACTTGACACTGTCCAGGAGGTTAATGGAAGTTAAATATTCCATAGTCCACTTGACTAGTATTCTATGATAACTCAGAAGGTTACACAATTAGAGCTAGGCTATAGTCAAGGAAAGGGACAGAGTACTTTGATAATCATAACAGACAGAACACTACTGTAGCGCTCTCATGGCCAGATGTTCCAAGAATCAAGGAAAAAAGTTGCATTGATTCACAAGGAAGACAGACGTGCACTACCAACATAGGTCAATGTAGCATGGAACATACAATGTCATCAACCAGTTGAACCCAGTCTCAGTATGCAAATATATTTCATTCATCATGGACATCTTGAAAATACAACTGGCTAATATTTGATGGCTATTGTATGCAAATTTCCCCATACATATTCATTAAGAATATTCTGGCTGTGAGGTCAACAAGATAAGTTTGGGAAGTCCTGATTTACAATATGCATGAAGAACTCATTTTCCAGTGGGTTAGTTATTACTGGAATAACTAAACAAGAAGTGAAATATGTTGCTGCTTCAGGTACAGAGTTAAGATAATATAGGAGGTTGCAGCAGGGATATTACATGTATATACTGTATAGTACCCTCATTTAGGGAGCCATATAAATCTCAATATAAATAATTTTAAAAAGTTATAAATAAAAGATTTTGGTCCCAAGAGGTAAAGCTACTTGGCCAACCCTGGACAATGTCAACATTCTTCAAATTGTCTCTGGTATTTTCCTATATATTCATACAGACACAAAACTAGAAAGAGGCATATACTTAACACTTTCTTTACTGTGCTTGGTAGACAACTCATAGCCACCCGTTGGGCATTCACATTATAAAACTTTCACCTTGGAAGTAAGAAGCTCTGATCAAGTTTATAATAAAATGATCTATATAGATCAAAAGATTGTAAAAGAGTGACTTTTACTGTCATTTATTTTATGATTAAAGAAACAAAAAAAACAAACAAACCCTGATTTGTTTTCATTCAATATTACCATGGTAGCAATTTATGCTCAAGCTATGCACAAATAGCAATACTAAAAAAAAAAAAATGTAATCTGTAATGTAAAATACCTAGCAACTGACATTTCTAAATTTTGCATCTATAGTTCTTCAGGACAGTTGAGTAGAAACTTTACTAATAATTTCAGTACTTCATCATTAAATCCTTTGACTTCATTGCCTTCTATAGTCTCATATAATGGTATGCTCTCCACTCCCCAGCAGATGTTCTTGCGAGAGTTATTCACATCAGTCTCAACAGAAAGTGCTAAGGTGTTCAGCTGATAACAAAAGAAAGCAAAATATTTCCCATCATGGATCACACACTGGGAGACAAATGGACGCGTCACATCTGCATGGCTCCAAAAACCTGAAAGATTAAAATTGTTAGGCTATCATCATTCTTAAACTAGGAAAAACAAAACAAAAAAATAAAAACTTACATTAACATCTACTGCAAAACTTGCAATGGCTTGAAATATTCTTACACATCTAATGCCTCAGCTGGCTGCATACGAGCCCCACATTGAATATTTAACAACAAAATTAATATTAAAAAAAAAGCCTCTAGACATTGTGATTTGATCAGTTTATGCGGGGTGGTGGATTTTACAGATTTGATATGAAATGCATTCAGTATTCTAACGGCTGTTATTTCAGAAAAGCAAAAGATATCATAGCTATAATACAGCATTAAAACCCTAACCTCTGCCCCACTAAGTAGGGTAGTGGTGGTTTCTGACTCGATTCTGAGGGGCAAGGAAGCATCCATCTGACGAACAAACATGTTGCCCAGGAAGTGTGCTATCTGCTGGGTACCAAAATCTAAGATATTCCAGAGAGATTGCCAAAAATCCTCAAGCCTACTGACTTCTGTCTAATGCTGCTCATCCACATTGGCACAAATGATACTGATAAGCATCATACAGTTAGTATCAGAAGTGACTCCATGGCTCTGGGAGAGAGGGTAAAGCAGACAGGTGCACAGATGGTATATACCCTCCCAGTCAAGGATAAAGACCCAGGCAGGGAAGCTTGCATTCTGGAGATAATGAATGGCTGCATAGATGGTGTCGATAAAAGCATTTCAGCATCCTGGACCATGGGATGATATTTCAAGGACTGCTGAGCATAGATGGGATCCAACTATTGAAGAAGGGGATGCAGCATCTTCCAACACAGACTGGCAAACCTACTGAGGAAGGCTTTAAACTAGGATCGTCCAGGATGGGTGAACAAAATCCTGAGGTAAGTAAAACATTAAACGTGTATAAAAATGGAAAAAAGGTGGCATCTGGAAAGCTATGTCTTCTAATGCTCATAATATGGATATAGAGGCAGTTATGGAAGAAGTTGACTTGGACGCAATGGCTGTCATGGAGACGTGATACACAAAAATCCACAACTGAGATACAGTTATTTCGGGCTATAAGCTATTCAGGAAGGACAGGAAGAGGCGTGGCATTATATATACAAATTATTATTAAAGACATGGAACTGCAGGGCTTATGAGGTAAATAGGTGGCATTATGAGTTAATCTGGAAAGAAGGAATGGAACATCTATACATACTGGTGTAACGTACATAGCAATTACACAAAGAGTCCCAATTCAATATCAGTCTATCAAGCAGCAATTATAAAAAAAAAAAACCCAACACATTTAACTGTAGAATTTAATTTTCAAAGCACAATGGTGTTTCTGCAGGGCACTTAATCATCATGCTGTACTCCAAACAATTTTTACCTCTTAAGAATTTTATAACTTGGTAAAAGGAACCTTCATAACACCAAGCGGTTACATTGTTATTTCAACATTTCCACCGCTTTCCGGTCATATGTAATCATCTATCCCAATATATTACGTATATTACAGAGAGATTGCCCAAATACTCATAAAATATAAGAGGAAACAGGTACTTCCCGTATCAATGCTCCTAATTCTTTGCTAACCATGTTTGGAGACCACTGCATCAGGAAATTAGACTTCAGGAAAACTAACTTTCTTAAAATGGGGGGGTGTATCTCAAGGAGTAACTGGATGGGAAAAATCTAAGGGAAGTAGAATAGCAGAGGACAAAACTAAAAGGAGAATTTATAAGGGCAAATAACGTTTTTGTTAGGAAAGTGGAAAATGAGGCCACTATGGTTTTCTATAGAAGAAGCTAAAAAGATAAAGGAAATAAGGTTAGAGTTCATAAACTACAAGAGATCACACAAAGAGAAAGGCAGGCAACGATATCTGGAAATTACTTGATTATTTATAGCTGGGTTAAGTATATTCCTTGTCTGGGTTTTGTAATATTTTGTGCTTTTGAGGGGTTTATTGTACTTGTAACCTTAAGTTCTAAAGTGGGCGTTGTGTGTTGGAGCCGACTGCACAAAAAATTAAAAGGTTCAGTAAGCTTTACTATTGTGGCTAGGGAGAGGGGGTGCTACCAGCATTTGGGAGCAGCATTTAATCACTGTTTGCAGTCTTACCTTCCTGGCTGAGGCAGCTACAAGCTATCTGAAATTACTTGCTTATTTATAGCTGGGTTAAGTATATTCCTTGTCTGGGTTTTGTAATATTTTGTGCCTTTGAGGGGGAAGGGAGGGCTTATTGTTTACTTTTCTTATATAGTCTTCCCTAGACTCCTAGATAATTAGCTTCAATTACTTCACCTCCCATTACATAGTAGTTCCTTACTGCTCAGAAAATAGTAACTTAAACAGTCATATTGCTTGTAAAATTTGTTTTCATACTCTACCTATTAAATCTTTACTGCCTAAAACATATTTAGTTTTATTTCAAATACTTATTAAAAAAAAATCTTTGCTAGTGCCTAAATTTTACCTTAAACTATCACTAATTCCCTAAAGTCATATAGATAAGGTAACAAAACGTCTTTCATTCAGTGTACAACTGTGGTACTTATGTCCCAAGGCCTCTCATTTGGAGAATCAAAGGTTGTTGCTTTTGCCTTCAACAAAAATGGAACTGATTCTTCTAAAGGAGGAATTGTCCAGGTTTCAACTGAAGCATCTACTATCTCTCATCCAGCTCCCACAGACGTTTCAGAAACCCAGGAAAATATGGTTTATAGTGGGCTCTGGTAGAACAAGCCATGCGACAAACACACCCCCAACTTCCCCAACATTACAGCATCCTGCTATCAATCCCCCCACTCCCACAGAGATGCCAGAAATCGAAGATTCAAAAGCCCAGGAACAACTGGATAGCAATGGGCTCTGGCAGAATAAGGCCTGTGATGAAGAAACACCCATTCTCCCCATTGTCACCCCTGAAAAATGTGTTTTCTACATAGGAGAATGAAGAAACCTCAGCAATAGATTTTGAAGTGCCTTCTAAAGAGAAGTCACCCAATGCACCCAGAAGCATTTCAACAAAATAAAATGTCATAAGAAAGCTGATTCTGCTGGGAGACTCAATCATCAGAGGAACCAATTTGGGAGCACATTTTGATGGTGATACAACAGCTAAATGCCTTCCAGGATCCTCAGCTAGTAGAAATGCAAACCAGATAGTCCAAGTCATTGAAGAAGAAAGTAGGAACTTTGATATCAGTGTTATCATTCATCTGGGGATCAATGACCTCAATAGAAATGGTATCCATAAAGTACAAAAAGATTTCCAAAATCTAGGAAATATAAAAGACATACTGCAAAGACTATTGCTTTTTCGGAAGTATTACCTGTTCATGGAAAGGGAAAATGAGAAGTTATGCCATATGGATAATTTCAATTCATGTTTCAAAATCTGGTGTACAGAAAGTGGTTTTGGATACATTGGAGGCTGGTGTCATAAATGGAGCAGTAAAAGGAATTATGGTAAGGATGGACTATATTTGTCTGTATCAGGAAGGAGGATGCTGAGTGAGACATTCAGATCATACATTACCAGGCATTTAAACTAAAGAATGGGGGTGGCAGGAAATCGCCAATGAAAATGATGCATCAACCCCAAGCAATATAGGATGTAAGAGGAGAAAATAACAAAAACAATCCGCTCAAAAAAAAAGCAGAACAGGTGTCTAAGGAAGTGCAACAAATCACGGGAGAAAAATTGGAAAGCTGACTAAAAACGCTTGTAGTTTGGGCAATAAAATCCCAGACCTGCTGGCCGTAATGGTGGAGGTAGACTTGAACAGTGTTGCTGTAATGGAGACATGGTTCACAGATTCTCATATTTGGGATATGGCCATACCAGGCTATAACTTAAGGACAGAGAAAAGGGGGAGGAGTAGCTCTTTATGTCAAAAACAATATCCAAGCAACTAAACTGCAAGGAATGTGGGGTAGAGAAGAGGCATTATGGGCAGTCATATAAAAAAAAAAAAAAGTTGATGGTGCATCCATTTTAACTGGATGTTTACAAGCCTCCAACTCAAACGGAAGAAATAGACAGAGATCTGGTCAAAGACATCCAAAAGGTGGGAAAGAAGGGAGAAGTGTTAATTGCTGGTGATTTTAATCTGCCGGACGTAGACTGGAGAATCACTTCTGTGGAATCTACCAGAAGTAGAGAGATAGTAGATGCCCTGCAAGGGGCTCTGTTCAAACAAATGATAAAAGAACCCATGAAGGAGGATGTGATACTAGACTTAGTGCTCATTAACGAAGATAATGTCCAGGTGGGTGCCCACCTCAGCACCAGTGATCATCAAACAGTATGGCTTGATATCGCAAATAGGCTAGAGAAGTCACACGAAGACCAGGGTTTTCAATTTCTAAAATACAGACTTTGTCGCAATGGAGACATACCTGGAGGTAGAACTAGAAGAATGAGAGAAATTGAGATAGATGCAACAGTGGGACAAACTAAAAGGAGCAATTACAAAGGCAACACAGTCATATGTCAGAAAAGTAAACAAAAGTAAGAGAAACAAGAAACCAATCTGGTTCTCAAAGGAGGTGGCTGATAAAATAAAAGCAAAAAGAACAAGGTTCAAGAAATATAAAGGATCCCAAAAAGAGAAACACAGGGAAGAATATCTGGTGAAACTGATGGAGGCAAAGAAAGAAATCAAGAAAGCGAAAAGTCAGGAAGAAAAGATTGCCAAAGAGGTTAAGTGAGGTGACAAATCATTTTTCAGATATATCAGAGAAAGGTCCAAAGTGGTACAGTGAAATTGAAAGGTGACAAAGATCAATGTGTGAAAAGAGATGAAGAAATGGCCAAAATATAAAAAAAATTACTTCAGCTCAGTGGTCACTAAAGAAGATCCTGGAGAAGGATGGCCGCTAGTTGACAAGACAGTGGCAGAGGGTGGAGTAGACGAAAAATCATTTACAGAAGAGAATGTATGGGAAGAGCTAGGAAAACAAAGTGGACAAGGCCATGGGGCCAGTTGATATACATCCCAGGATACCGAGGGAGCTCAGAGATGTGCTGATGGGTCCACTGTTCAATATATCCCTGGAAATGGGATTGGTGTCGCAAGATTGGAGAAGAGCAGTGGTGGTCCCGCTTCACAAGAGTGGGATCAGAGAGGAAGCTGGAAACTACAGGCTGGTTAGCCTTACCTCGATGGTAGGAAAATTAATGGAGACTCTGCTGAATGAAAGGATAGTGAACTATCTAAAATCCAGCGGGTTGCTTGACCCAGATAGCATGGCTTCACCAGGCAAAGGCCCTGTCAGACAAATCATTGATTTTTTGCCTGGGTGACTAGAAAATTGGATCAGGGAAGAGTACTCTATGTGATTTACTTGGATTTTGGTAAAGCTTTTGATATGGTCCCACATAGGAGACTCGGGAACAAAATGAGAAGCTTAGGAGTAGGTGACAAGTAAGTAGCATGGATTGCTAACTGGTTGATTGACAGGAGACAGTGTGTAATGGTAAATGGAACCTATTCTGAAGAAAGAATAGTGTTAAGTGGAGCGGCACAGGAATTGGTTTTGGGAAAGATTGTTCAATATCTTTGTGAGTGACCTGGCAGAAGGGATAGAAAGCAAAGTGTGTCTATTTGCAGATGATTCTAAGATCTGCAACAGTGGAAAGGTCTGAAGGAATAGAGAGAATTAAAAATGATTTAAGAAAACTTGAAGAGTAGTCCAAAATTTGACAGCTTGGATTCAATGCCAAGAAGGCAGAGTCATGCATCTGGGGTGCGGTAATCCAAAAGAGTTTTCTGTGATGGACAGTGAAAGACTAATGCACACAGACTGGGAGGGGGACCTCAGTGTGATAGTGTCTGATGATCTGAAGATGGCGAAGCAATGTGACAAGGCAATAGCTAAAGCCAGAAGGATGCTGGATAGCAGAGGAAGGAATAACCAGTAAGAAAGAGGTGATAATGCCCTTGTACAGGTCCTTGGTGAGGCCTCACCTGGAATACTGATTTCAATACTGGTGGCCATCTCTAAAAAATGATAAATTCAGGATAGAGACGGTCCAAAGAGCGAGGAAAATGGTGAGGGGTCAGCATTGAAAGACTTACGAGGAGAGACTGAAGGATCCTAGTAGGTGCAGGGGAGATATGATACAGACCTTCAGAGATCTGAAAGGATTTAATGAAGCACACTCGTCAAACCTTTTTCATTGGAAAGAAATCAATAGAACCAGGGGTCATGAATAATTTCATGACCCCTCCAGGAAGGATGACTCAGAATCAATTTAAGGAAATATTTCTTTACGGAAAGGGTGGTAAATGCCTGGAATGCTCTTTCAGAAGAGTTGGTGAAGACAAAAACAGTGAAGGAATTCAAAGGGGCATGGGATAAACACTGTGGATCCCTAAAGGCTAGAGGTTTGAAATAAAGAAGAGTGCATGGGATAACTTGCTGGTATGGCAGTTAATACCCTTAACACTCCTAAAGCAACACCATCATTGCTCTCTGCTTTAACGGCTGTGAGAAAAGAGGAACTGGATTCAGAGAGCAATCAACAAGACCCTGACTTTTATAATGTAGCTGATCATCTATAGGCACTATATTGCACGTGAAGCTTTCCCGCGGTCAGGATTTTCCCTTGAAATGGGCAGGGGATTCGTTTAGATATTTGGGGATCACTCTTCCATCAGATGTTAGTAGGCTTTATAAATTAAATATTCCACCTCGGACAACTCAGATGGAAGCCAAGTTGGTTCTCTGACAAAATCTTCCTCTTTCTTTAGTGGGTAGAGTGAATCTTTTTAAAATTGTTTTCTTTCCCAAGTGGTTATATATGATGCATGTCTTGCCATTGCAAATTCTAAAAAGGGATATTCCGGCGTCCTTTAGGATATTATCCAAATTTCTGTGGCAGGGCCGGAAATTTAGATTAAAAATAACCTGGCTGATGGGCACAAGGGAAAATGGGGTGATCAGCTTTCCAGACATATAACTGTAT
Source organism: Rhinatrema bivittatum (assembly GCF_901001135.1). Lineage (NCBI taxonomy): Eukaryota > Metazoa > Chordata > Amphibia > Gymnophiona > Rhinatrematidae > Rhinatrema > Rhinatrema bivittatum. Next base: position 730,646,294 of record NC_042615.1, on the reverse strand, counting down.
AACTGGCCTTGTCAGCTGTGGCAACTTAAAGGGTGGCTTTGGGATATGACACATTATACTCCTGTAGAGATGGAGAAAGCTCAGGCTACCCACTTACATCTACATTTTGCTTTACACATTAAGAATAATGAATTACAGCCTTCCCTTAAACTGGGATCTCTCTGTTTGCTGTTCAGGAGACTTGGCGAATATTGTGTGCCCAATTGGGGCATTCTTCAATGATATCTCCATAGCTGCTGATCAGTGGAAATCTGCAATTTTTGCCTGGTTCCCAATATAGGATATTTCTTGGCGAACCAAAGGTTTTACTAATTTCCAATAGGTTCTGGGTGCCATTGGACAGATACTTCCTTTCTCGGATCTAAAACAGGTGTTTGATCTCATAGGGATTATTTTGCTTATGTGCAATTGCAGCACAATGTGGGTAGTTTGACAGCTATACAACTTCAGGAAGTATTTTGTGATCAGCTGGAAGATTTCTTTCAAATTGAGGATTTGTAGAAGAACGAGAGTATCCTGGCTCTATAAATTCCTACTGAAGATCTAGCCTTCAAGATCTATAGCTTCTCTGCTTGATAAATGGAATAGCAATCTTTCTAGTACTTATGGATGCCCATCTGAGGGCTGGATTTCATATTAAGAATTTGGTGTCCTCTATGAGATAGAGAAACAAATTAAATTTTTAGTACATGCTTACATTTCTTCAAGAAGGGCATGTAGATCTGGAATTATCACCACTGCTATCTATCAGAAAAGCAATAGATAGAGGGATTTCAGGTCATGTGTTCTGATCCTGTGAGCCTATTAAAACATTTTTGAAATCATACTTGGGCAGAATATTTCCTTTCTTCCTGAGGAGTTCTCTTTATGATCCTGTTTCTTTTCAAATACAGGGTAAAGGTAATAAGTTATTAATCCATAAATCTTGCTTGGGGGGTGGGGGGGGAGAAGTATTCTTATGATGTGGAAAGCAGAGGAAGTTCCTTCACATTGGTTCTGGAGTACTGTCTTCCACGGGCAGAAGTTGCTAGAAAAAAATGGAGATGGGGCATTTGATTAAAATGAGAAATGTTTCTTAGAAATTTGGAATGCAAATCTTCAAAGTTTGCCAGCTAAGATTCACAGTTCTGTGGTAAATGATGTCATTGTAAATCTTGCTAATATTTGTACACTTTAAAGTATATGGGGAATGCTGTATGGTTACTCTAGGTGAGTAATGGGACCTGACCACTGACCTTTGTAGATCTGAGGGGTGGAATGCGGAGTGTGGGGATGGGCTTCTTTTAAGGGACTCAAGGGGAGGCTTGAATACTGAATGTAAATGAATCTTAAATTTATTTTTTTTTATGTGCGATGGGCGTCAGCACCCACATTGCATATACAGCTCTTTATACTGTTGTATGTTTAATAAACAGTTTGAATAATAAAATCCATTGTATACGTATAGGAAACTGCACTAACCACATCCTCTGGATTTTGTTGCCAGAGGATATGGTTAGTGCAATTAGTATAGCTGTGTTTAAAAAAGGATTGGATAAGTTCTTGGAGGAGAAGTCCATTACCTGCAATTAATTAAGTTGACTTAGAAATTAGCCACTGCTATTACTAGCAACGGTAACATGGACTAGACTTAGTTTTTGGATACTTACCAGGTTCTTATGGCCTGGATTGGCCACTGTTGGAAAAAGGATGCTGGGCTTGATAGACCCTTGGTCTGATCCAGTGTGGCATGTTCTTATGTTCTTATCTGCTAATTTTTGTTCCTGTAGTACCACAGATCAGTCCAGACTCCTGGTTTTGCCTCCCTGCCAGCAGATGGAGACAGAGAAAGTTTCATTGAAACTGTACATAACCCAATGTGCCACCTGCAGTCCCCTCAGTACTGACCTGTACCCAAGTCAAGATGACGACAACCACCATAAATTTCTAAGTAATCTTCTAAGCAAACTCCCCGCCTCCAATGAGCCAGAAGGTGAAGTTGCCCAAAAAGACAATGGAAAACTCATTTCCCAAATTTAACATAAGCGATCAGCATCGAAAACCTCCAACAACTCCACACTATGTTCAAAGTAGCAGGACGAGCAGCGGACTCTTCCTCCCATCCCCCCCCAGTAAATGTGCGGGTCTCTAGACTGATCTATGGTAATACAGGAATGAAAATTAGCAGGTGAGAACCAATTTTCCTTTCCCTGTACATATCCAGATCAGTCCAGACTCCTGGGATGTACCAAAGCTCCCCTACACTGGGTGGGACCTAGAGAGTCCCACTCACAAAACACTCTCGCCGAAGGATGGATGATCTGTATCACCCACATCCAGACGATAATGCCTCGCAAAGTTATGCAACGACTTCCAAGTCGCCGTCCTGCAAATCTCTTGCAGAGAAACTAATTGGGCCTCCACCCACAAAGCAGCTTGAGAGCTCGTTGAATGAGCATGCAACCTCTCCGAAACTGGTCGACCGTTGCACATATAAGCTGATCCAATAGCTTCCTTCTGCCATCATGCAATGGTAGCCTTCAAAGCCTGAAGACCTCTCCTCGGACCCCACCAGAGGACAAAAAGATGGCCCGACCTTCAAAAATCATTAGTCACCTTCAGGTACCTCAACAAACCCTGCGGACATCCAACAACCTAAGGTCGCTTGAGTGAGAAGCCGAAGAATCCACCTCTGGAAAGGCTAGAAGCTCCACCATCTGATTCACATGAAAAGTGGAAACAACTTTTGGTAAAAAGGAAGGCACCGTCCACAGGGACACAACCCCCCCCCCCCCCCCCCTCGAGTCAAATCTTTAAAAACGGATCATGGCAAAACAAGGCCTGTAACCTGGAAACTCTCCAAGCTGAACAAATAGCCACCAGAAAAACTGCCTTAAGTGTCAAATCCTTAAGAGTCGCCCTTCTGAGAGGTTCAAAGGGCGCCCCACACAAACCTTTAAAGGACAAGATTAAGACTCCAGGGAAGACAGACCCTTTGCACCAGAGGATATAAATTCTTCACACCCTGCAAAAACATGATATTGGGATGAGCTGACAAACTGGCAGGAATCATAAAAAAACATATTTGTTGCCTTTCCATCTAATATGACACTTGTAAGGAAAATTTAAGGCAAAAGTAGCACCCAGAGCTCATACCCTCTGTCGCATAGCAAGAAACAATTTGCATCTTTGCTGAGTGGATCTGGCAGAAAAGGACCAAACGGTCCATCCAGTCTGCCCAGCAAGCTTATGGTAGTATCTGCTGTGCTATGCAGGTTACCCCCATGCTTATCAATTTCCCACACCATAAAAGTCAGGGTCCTCTTTGGTTGCTGTTTGATTCCAATTCTCCGTTGAAGCAGAGAGCAATGTTGGAGTTGCATCAAAGTATCAGGCTTATTGGTTAAGGGTAGTAACTGCCACATCAGCAAGTTACCCCTATACTTGTTTCCCCAGACCATAAAACTCGGGGTCCTTGTTGGTTGCTGTTTCAATCCAATTCTCCAGAAACAGAGACCTGATTACCAACTATTTCTTTAGACTTAACCTTATCTAGAAGGTAAAAACCTATGCAACAGGTGGAAAAGCTTACATAGGGATTTTCAATATTTCCAAATAAAACCTTTTTAAAATTTAAACGGGATATATTAATTCTTCTTTGGGAAAACTGAGAAATATTAAGTTAAATTTTCAAGAATGATTGTCTAATTTTTCAAACTGATGCAGAGACCATTCTTTATCTCTAAAGAGACTTAATCTCTAAAGAGGCTGTAATTCCTTATAATGAACAGTCGGTAAGTCAATTTTCCCATCCTGAAGATTCAGTTTTTGTTGAAGTGCCAAAGACTGTTTCTGAAGACAATCATATTTAGCAAGCACTGTGTTGAATTTCTCAGAAAGAGAACTGCCCAACCCCATAAAAGCAGTCCACAATGAATTCATAGCGATTACTGCAGGCTTTGTCAAATTGAAAATCAAATGTACTGGAGTGGAAATGAAGATGCCACCCATATTGCCTTGATAAACCTGGTTAGACCCCAGGCTCACCCCATGAAAGGTAGAAACAGATGCCACTTTGGACAACAAGCTACCTTTTACAACCTGGGGTAATGCATTGGACATGATGGAGACCAAACATCTGGACTGAGGGAAAGCAAATCCCCACTGACAGCGGCACTAGCTATAGAATTAGAAGATGCTGCTGAACACTCAGACCAGGGGCTTCAAAGACAGCAAGAAGAAAAAAAATCCTTAAGAGGTGTGCCCCTCTGGTGCATGGCTTCGGCAATGAACGCCAGTAGCTGCGTGTCATTGGCCCAGCTGTTTTATGAGCAGCCTGACACCACCCAATTTCACAAAGCAGTGTCCAGGAGAAAGAAGGGCCGCTGAACCAGCACTGCCTCCTCTCACATGACCTCCGGAGCACTGCTGGCCCAGTTTTTCTATGGGCAGCCCGACATCACCCAATGATGTCACAAAGCAGCGTCCAAGAAAAGAAGGGCCTCTGAGCCGGCATCGCTGACTGCCTCCTCTCACACGACCTCCCCTATATTTTATTTCGATTTATCCTGTGTTATTAATTTTCTGTTTTTATTTTATACTTTAATATTTTATCTGGAAGCTACAGCATACAAAATGTTTAAATAAAATAAAGTAAGAGAAGCCTGGGAACTACAGGCCGGTTAGTCTGACTTCTGTGGTGAGTAAATTAATGGAATTGCTGCTAAAACAGAGGATAATGCAGTTTCTGGAATCAAATAAATTGGAAGATGTGAGACAGCATGGTTTAATCAGAGGTAGATCTTGTCAGACTAATCTAATCAAATTCTATGACTGGGCGACAAGAGAGTTGGCTCAGTGGAGAGTGCTAGATGAGGTGTACTTTGATTTCAATAGGCCTCTGACAGTTCTACACAGCAACATAAATAATTTATGTATTAAAAATACTTCTATTTCACCTATAATAACTTTGTTGAGGTAAGTGGATTACTAAATCAACAAAAATATTAAGGCAAACATCAAGAACATAAAAATTAATAAACAGTGCTCTTGATATAGGCTCTAGAATGACTGACTGGGTTAGAACTGGTTGAGTGGGAGGCAACAAAGGGCAGTGGTAAATGGAGTTCACTCCGAGAAGATTGTTACTAGTGACGTGCCTTAGGGATCGGTCTTTGGACTGATTCAACATAACTGCAAGTGATCTTCCACATGGATTGTCAGGAAAGTTTTTTTGTTTTTGGAGGATAATACAAATACCTGCAAAAGGGTTGATAACCAATATGATGTGGAATATATAAGGAGGGATCTAGCAAAGTTTGAGAAATGGTCTAGGATCTGGCAGTTAAGATTTAATGCTAAATGCAAAGACCAAAAGATGTACAGTAGAGGGGGTGAAAATCTTCTAAGTACGAGTGGGATCTGGGGGTGATCGTATCTGATGATTTTAAGTTGGTGAAACAGGTGGAGAAAGTGATGGCAAAAGCCAGAAAGTTGCTTGGCTGCATAGGGAGAGGAATGGACAGCAGAAAAAGGGAGGTGATATTGTTCCTATATAGGTCCCAGTGAGAGCTCATTTGGAATACTGTGTACGTTTCTGGAGACTGAACTCTCAAGAGGATATAAGCCAGTTGGAGTGGGTCCAGAGGGTGGCTACTAAAATGTAAAGGGGTCTTTGTTCTAAAGCATATAAGAAAATCTAAACATGTGTACCCTGGTGGAAAGGGAAGATAGGGGAGAAATGACAAAGATCTTTAAATACCTCCAAGGCTTCCATGCACAGGATGTGAACCTCAATTAATGTAAAGGAGGCTCTAGAATGAGGGGTCATAGGATGAGGGTGAAAGTGGGTAGAATCAGGAATAATCTTAGGATATATTTCTTTACAGGGAAGGTACTGGTTGTGTGAAATAGCTTCCCAGTGGAGGTGGTAGAGATAAAATCAGTATTTGAATTCAAGAAAGCATGGGATATACACACAGGGGATATCTGAAGCAGTGATAGGAATTGTAAAGCTGAATTAGTTGGGTGGATTGGAAGACTAAATGGACCATATGGTCTTTTTCGTTCATCAAATGTATATATTACCAATCTTGTTTCATTAAAAAAAAAAGAAAAAAAGACGATGCTATGCCCCTGCTCAGCTGGAACCCACCAGTCTTGCCCCATCTGTACATTGCCTACTCTTGACCTGGGGGGGGAGGGGGTGTCACAGCTTCAGCTGACTACACCGTTACATTCAGGACTTGGACCTCTGTACAACCCATCTCTGCCTTTGTTTTTCACATTATTAAATCAGAGACACAACTTGAAACAAGTTTAGAGAGAAAGGATAAAGCATGCTATTTAATTCACATTCAATAAAAAGTTTCAGTGTTCATTTGGGGAAGAGAATCAACATCAGTACTTTATGAGCTATCTGCAGTGTTGCATTTTTGGCAGGCAGGCAGGCAGACAAACGTGAATAAGGAAAGTCTGGATCAATTATCTAAGGGCACAAACAGATTCTTCAATACTGACAACAAAAACGCATGGTGTGTAAATCATTCATTGTAGTACCCCACCCAAAAAATGTAGTCTTACCTTGATACATGGCTTGTGCTCCAGTCCAAGCAAAGAGACTTACAATAGCATTAGCACGATAATGAACTTCAACTTGGTTAGCAGGACTGACTTTTATCATTCTGTCTCTCTTCAATTTATCACGCATCAAATGAAACTGTGTATGCCCATAGCAACAAGGATCATCTATTTTAGTACCTACAACAAAAAACAAAACCAAAAAAAAACCCCACATTGCTTCATCAGTGACACAAAATACGAAATTTTTGACTGAAAAAAAACAAAAACCCAGAAGCTATCATTTTGTCATTTTACTATACCTGAAAGGCCCAATTCAAACAAATCACCCTGATCAGGCTCAAGTTGAAAGCGAACATAAGCAAGTACCTAGCAACAAACATGTGCCACAAGACAAATCTGGGAAACCTGTTCTGTCTGAAATTCATGGAAACACGGGAGCAATACATTTGGGGAAGGCCTGGACAAATTCATTTATTCTAGGAATATAAATGAAAATACAAATTGCTGAAATAATGGGGAAAGTATAAATGGAGGTGATTGTTCCATCAATAGTTTCATTTGCCTTAAAATTTAAGAAGGATGTGAACCGGCTCAGTAGCTGCTCAGCACTGAGCACTGTCACACAGAAGTCAGAGTTTATATTTCCAGGCCTGGCCAGGGATACTATGGAGGCCGTAATTCTCAGCCATTACGCAATTGTGACTCCTACTGGCTGAAACTATGGTGTGTGTTCATCAAGTTCCAGAGGGAATTGCAGTCTGTGGCTCCCAGCTAAAGGCCATCATTGCAATGGTCAGAATAGAGATGGTTATAAAAATAAGGAAATGACCCTAAGCAGTTGAGAATGAAGGCCCATAGCAGCATTGCCTAATACAGGTCAGGTACAACTGAGCAGGAGGAAACTGCTGAACCAAAAATACAATAATCCTCACCCCCCCCTCTAAAGAATTAAGGATTTTAATCTTTTATCCAATCAGCTAAGCTGAAAGAAATCTTACCAAAACATGCACAAGCATAAAGATGTAAGGCAGGAGAGAAGCAGTAAAGGCAATCTCAACATCTTACCTAAAACTGCTAAATTAGTTAGTGGTAGAAACTGGCAGATGCCTCAGTTTTGAAGAATTTTCTTCCTGGTGCTACTTTGACAGGGAAGATTTCTCTGGGCATAGTTTATATTTTAAAGACCTAAAATATCTCTGCTTTAAAAGTAAGGTTGCATCACTGTTTCATGAGCATTTAAGCTACCTTAAGTCTTAAATACCATGCATAATCATATATCTAGTTATCCATGATATTTAAGACTAAGGTAGCTGGGCTAGATATTTTTTTTCTGATAAGTTTTACAGAGGATGATACCATATAGAATAATTCTCCATTAATTAATGTTATTAAATGGGCTCAAATTTTAACAGGGAAGAACATACACAAGTGGGTCAAATGCTAACAAAAAAAAACAAAGTCAGAACATGAAATGTAAGCTTCTCGAATTTTGGTTTTGCATATAGTCATTAGATAATCAGTGTGTTATATTCTTAATCCCAGTAAGCGTTTATATATTTTCACTCAGCACAGAAAGTGAGCACATGCTCAGTTTGGCATTGTGGAATGTTTTGATGAGAGAGAAAATGCTTTGACTTTGATTTCTGTTGATTTCCAGGGTAAGAATGTGAAACTCACATTCCCAGATTATTATTTCCAAAATCATTATAAATATGCTGTCAGGAGGCAAAAATGAATCAAAGCTAATGGTCAAAAACTGAAATATTCTGCACAAGTAATTTAAAACAATTTGCATGCACAATTCACAACCAGTACATCATATTCAGTCAACATGGACATGGGAAATACATTACCTGCATGATAATGAGCCTTACCTATAAATATTTTGTTTTCATACTGTCTTTTAAATAGTGGCAGTTTATCAGGTTCATGATTAATGATGGGAACGTCCCCAGGAACTGAATAATCTAGAGGTACAAACTTAAAGAAAACAGCCAAGTCAACAACTTATTAAATCATAACTCTATATACTATTCACTTAGAAGATAAAAGTTATAACAGTCCTAATCTACAAAGCAGACGTGTATAATTCCAATTTGAAAATTAGCTTGACCCTGAATACCCTCTACATGAATATTTACATTCATACATTTGAAAACTGAAAGTACACACTTAAATGATTTCCTCACCCAAACTCCATCCCTGGAGTGTGCGAAAGCAGTTCCGCATGAATTTTTACATGTACAGCTCCCGGGATAATTTTTAAAAAGCTGTTTTACACCTGTAAATGCCTTTTGAAAGTTACTCCCTTAAAATGTTTAATCTCATTTTTCTTTAAATCTATTTTAAAAGATTTATAGCCTGCACTCTTCCAGATTCGAAGCAGGGTACAATAAAGCATACAGGTAGGCAACTCTGCTTTACGTAACAGACGTTCTCAGAGGACAGCAGGATGTTAGTCCTCACACATGGCTGACATCATCAGATGGAGCCCTGACACGGAAAACATATGTCCAAGTTTCTAGAACACATTACATCCTTGTTTTATTAGAGCTTTCCTCAGCATTCGACACAGTGAATCATGATATATTGATCAAAAGACTCGAAGAAATAGGGTTAGTAAAACACTAGCATGGTTCAAGTCATATTTAAAACACAGATTTTTTCAGGTACAAATCAATAGGGGTGTGCATTCGTTTGCAACGTATTGGCAATCCGCAATGTATGGTCCATATTCTTGTATTTGTTGCGTCGCGAAACGTATGTGATTCCCACGAATACAACGAATCTTCACCAAATTATTTGGCCGTCTAAAGGAGCGAATTTAAACAAAACCTTCACCCTCCTGACCCCCCCCCCCCTCCCAAGACTTGCCAAAACTCCCTGGTGGTCCAGTGGGGGTCCGGGAGCGATCTCCTGCACTCGGGCCGTCGGCTGCCAGTAATCAAAATGGCGCCTGATAGCCTTTGCCCTTACTATGTCACAGGGACTACCAGTGCCATTGGTTGGCCCCTGTCACATGGTAGGAGCACAAGATGGCGCGGCCGTCCATTGCTCCTACCATGTGACAGGGGCCGATCAACGGCACCGGTAGCCCCTGTGACATAGTAAGGGCAAAGGCTATCGGCGCCATTTTGAATACCGGCAGCCGACGGCGTGAATGCAGTAGATGGCTCCCGGACCCCTGCTGGACCACCAGGGAGTTTTGGCAAGTCTTGGGGGGTGGGGGGGTTTGTAGTTAAGTTTTAGCCGGGAAACGAATAAGAATGGAACGCATGCACTGATCGGGGGCACCCCTTGCCGAATGCAGCTTATCTGCCCCCGAATACAAATACCTAATGTAATGTATGCGGTCCCTCTGCACATCCCTACAAATCAAAAACACAATGTCAGAGAAAGTAAATTTACAAACAGGATTACCACAAGGATCAGCATTGTCTGCAACACTTAATAATATTTACCTCCTCCCTTTATGCCACCTACTAGCAGGCCTTGGAATCATACACTATATATATGCAGATGACATATAGCTAATTTTACCCATTGATGACCAATTGAAAAAACAATCAAATTAGCCAATATGTATCTAGACATAATCAAACAGCTATTAAACCAAATGGCGCTGGTGATAAATACTGATAAAACTGAATTCCTGCACTTGGAACGAAAAAACATAAACCCAATTCAATCACCAATAATGCTTAAAAATAACCAAAGAGTAGAATTAGCAGAAAAGGTACGTAACCTAGGTGTAATAATAGACTCTGAACTAAACCTGAAACACCACACATCACTGAAAATAAAAGAGGGATACGCTAAACTAATGGTTCTCAGGAAGTTAAAACCTTTATTAACACTATCAAATTTCCGAACAATTTTACAAGCACTAATTTTCGCGAGCACTGACTATTGCAATGCCCTGTTCCTAGGACTCCCACAGGTGACAACACGACCTCTTCAAATATTGCAAATTTCAGCCACAAGAATATTGACAGGTAAAAGAAAGAGAGATCACATTACAGGAACACTTGCAGAACTACACTGGCTACCTATTGAACAAAGAGTACAATACAAAGAACTATGCACAATGCACAAACTAATTCATGACGAAAAAGCGGAATGGCTGAACACAGCACTACGTGTATATGTTCCACACAGAAACCTAAGATCGGCTAATAAAGCACTACTGACTATCCCCTCTGTTAAGTCAGCTAGACTCACACAAGTAAGGGAGCAAGCACTATCTTTGGCAAGACCCACATTGTGGAATTCAATGCCTCTGGAGATAAGACTGTGGAAAAACTTCAAACTTTTCAGAGTAAGCCTAAAAACTTGGCTCTTTAAACAGACTTTTGATAAAGAGAATGGAAAAAGCAAATAAGAGCGTAACCTGGCACCGAATATGTAGTTTTTAATTTCCTTTTTCTTTCCCACCTTTAAGTACACCTATGATTGTTATCTTTATATATGAACTGCAATAGAAACCTTTCAACCTAACAAAATCAATACTCAAATAGTTTTATACTTAAAGAACCCTGTTACCGTGCATCGTTGGCACGTCTGTAATGTTTTAGCTTTTAAAAATAATTTCTATTACTTTATGTGCCTTTTTGTAAACCATTGTGATGGTGAATTTACAGGATGATGGTATATTTTATTTATTTATTTATTTAGGAGTTTTTTTATATACCAAGGTATAGCAAAAATATGCCCACTCCAGTTTACATTTATAACAACCTGTTACATCTAACGCATTTATAGAAAATGCATTAGATGTATAAGATATAGAAAAGACTTCAAATAAATAAATAAATAAATAAATAATTAAAACTGACTTGCCACGCTGAGCATGCCCAGGTTTTTTTGAGGACTAACATCCTGCTGTCCTCAGAACACCTGTTACAGGTAAGCAACTCTGCTTTTGAGGACAAACAGGATGGTAGTCCTCGCACATGGCTGAATCCCTAGTTATAGGATGTCCTCCAACATAAAAGGGGACCAATAAACATACAACCAGGTGCCAACAGTCACAAAAACAATAGTGTTGTTGGTAACAAGAGGTGGAGACAGCCTGAACCCCAACAGGCCCTAGATGAGAGAGCATTGGATTCTACACCTCAGAGATTCTGAAGGACATATTGGCCAAACCTATTATCGCATCGGCCATCCCTATCCAAGCAATAGTGAGATGTGAATGTGTGGAGAGAACTCCATGTCGCAGCTTTGGAGATCTGCTCAATGGGAACTGCTCGTAAGTGGGCCACCGATGCTGTTATTGCTTGGACAGAATGAGCCTCGACATGACCCTCAAGATGCAGTCCAACCTGGACATAATAGAAGGAGATGCAATCTGCTAGCCAATTCGAAAGTGTCTGTTTGGCAGCAGCAATGCCCAACCTATTTCTATCAAAAGAAACAAAAAGTTGGGTAGACTGTCTATGGGCTTCTGTCCGCTCCAAATAGAAGGCTAAGGCTCGCTTGCATTCAAATTGTGAAGAGCTCATTTGCCTTGGTGCGAATGGGGCCTGGAAAAGAATGCTGGCAGGACGATGGACTGGTTAAGATGGAAGTTGGTCAGTACCTTAAGGCAGGAACATATGCAAGACCACCCTGTCATGATAAAACAGTGTAAGGTGGATACACCTTGATGGTATGCATCAACTGCATTCAGATGAACTCTAATGGAGTTGCTTTTCAAGCCAGCTTCTGATAGGTGTAGAAGGTAATTAAGCAGTTTGTGTGGGGCAGGAGAACAGATCTAGAGCCTACTGCTCACACTACATAGAAAATCTCCTCCAATTCAGTTCATGGGACTTTCTAGTGGAAGGCTTTCTAGAAGCCACTAGGACCCAATTCACATCTTCTGAAAGATCAAGTGGTTGCAAAACTAACCTCTCAACATTCAGGCTGTGAGCTACAAGGTCTGGAGGCTGGGATGTCTCAACTTGCCTTAATCTTGTGTGATGAGATCTGGGAAGTCTGCCGACTGATCGGCCTCTGAATGGACAACTCCTGCAGGAGTGGCATCCAGACCTGTCTTGGCCAATAAGAGGCTATGAAGAACATAGTCTCCTTGTCCTCGCAAAATTTCAAGAGAGTCTTCAGTACTAAAGGAATTGGAGGATACGTTTACAGAAGACATTTGCCCCAATGGCAGGCAAGGGCATGTGCGGATGGTTTGCCGTCTGCCATGTATAGGGTGAAGAACCAAGGTACCTTTCTGTTGCAAAGGAATGAGAAGAGATCCATGTCCGGGCTCCCCCAGAGGCAGAATATCCGATCCGCAATCCCCTTGGTCCAGAGACTATATGTGAGGTCTGAAGGAACTACTCAGTCTGCTAACATATTCTCCAATCCAGCTAGATATATACCCCTGAGCACCATCTCATGGGACAGGGCTCATGACCAAATCTGAACAGCTTCTTGATACAGGAGGTACTATCCCGTACCTTCCTGATCATTGACATACATCACTACTTGGTTGTCCGTTTGAATCAGGACAACTTTGTTGGACAGCTGATCTCTGAAAGCCAATAGCACATACCTGATCACAGAGCTCCATGAAATTGATTTGGCAACAGCTTTCCTGGGCAGACCAGAGACCCTGAATGCAGAGCCCACATATACATGCTCCTCAGCCCAGGGTGGAGGCATCAGTGGTTAGGACAATTTGGGTAGGAGGACCTTGAAAAGAAATCCCCCATTCCAGATTCGAAAGTACCCACCACCAGGACAAGGAGTCCTGGAAGGTCGAGGTGAGTCGTTGCGATCCTAGAGGCTCTGCTTGGCCTGGCGCCACTGTGACCTCAGGGTCGCTTGGGCTTTGCGCATATGCAATCGAACCAAGGGAGTGATGTGAACAGTTGTAGTCATATGACCCAACAACCTCAACATGTGCCAGGCTGACACCTGCTGAAACTCTGCCATGATGATGATCAGGGTGATGAACCTTTGAAGAGGCAGGAAGGCCTTGGCCTGAGCCGTGTCTAGCAGGGCTCCTATAAAATCCAATTGACGTGATGGACTGAGATGGGACTTCGGGTAGTTGATGACGAACTCTAGTGATGCCAGTACACAGATGGACAAGTGCATAGGTTTAATGGCCCCTGCCTGAGATGTGCTTTTGAACAGCCAATTGTCCAGATAAGCAAAAACATGCACTCCCATCCTGTGGAGGTGCGTTACCAGGCCAGGAATTTTGTATAGACACCTGGGGCTGACAAGAGCCCAAATGGCAACACCCAATATTGGAAGTGCTGTTTTCCCACCACAAATCAGAGATACTTCTGGTGACTTGGGAAGATCTTGATGTGGGTGTATGTGTCCTTTAGATCAAGGGAACATAGTCTCCTTTTTAGTAAAAGGGGGATCAAGATGTCCAGGGAAACCGTGAACTTTTCCTTTCTGATAAATCTGTTCACGGCCAATAGGTCTAGGATGGGACAGTGTCCTGTTTTCTTTGGAATCAAGAAGTATCTGAAGGAAAATCCCCACCCCCTTTGCCCTGGTGGAACAGGCTAGACTGCTCTGGATGTTAAGAGGGAGGAGAGCTCCATTAGTAGTTCCTCCTGCTGCACTACTGACCCCCAAACCAGGTTCAGAGGGCAATTTGGGAGGGCATTCAATAGGTTCAATCAGCATCCTTGATGGACACTGGAAAGAACTCACTGGTCTGAGGTTATACCAGGCCCCTGGTACGCAAAGAGTCACAGCCTACCCCCAACCGGCAAATCCATTGCCTCGGCTACAGGTAAATGGACTATGCTGCTATGGAGTTGACTGAGGCACCAGCTAGGCCTTGGGAGCTCTCTGCTGCCTGGGATGGCTGCAGGAGCCCTGATGTTGCTGACGGGGGGAGGAGAATATTATTTCTTCTGGCAAAAGAAAGACTTCTGCCCCGATCTCGCCGGCCTCCTAGCAGAGGATGACAGGACAGGAGTCCTAGCAGAGAGTGGTTGGAGGATTTCATGGTGGTTCCGGAGCTGGGTCACCACATCCCTCATTCTATCTCCAAAGAGATTCTCCCCTGTGCACGGCACATCAGAAAGTCTTTCCTGTATCTTTGGTCGGAGATCCGAGGCCCACAGCCATGCCATTCCTCAGGTGCCAATTCCTGCTACAGAGAACATCACAGGTCGCTTGGACTTCGTGTTTTCCACATTCCATGCCCTTATGCACTAGCGACATGAGGGTGTCCAGCTGCTGCTGAGGCAACTGCTCCACCACCAACTGCACCTGCCTCCAGAGGTCTCATGAGTCCTGGCTCATGTAGAGTTGGTAGGAAGCTATGCGGGCAATGAGCAAGGCTCCCTGAAAAACCTCTCCCCCAAAAGCATCCATCACTCTGTGATCCTTCCCCGGGGGCGTTGCGGAATGGGTCTGAGACCAAATGGCTCTCTTGAAAGCAGATTTGACTTCCACCGATTGGTGGAGAAGCTGTTTATCGAACCCATGAGACTTCTGGTCAAGGTAAACCCCATCAACCTTCTTATTGATGGGATACACCCTGAGGGGGTGTTCCCACATTCTCAGCAGAAACTCCTTAAGGATGTTGTGCATCAGGACTGTCATGACTTCCTTAGGAGGCTCCACGAACTGGAGGATTTCAAGCACTTTGTGCCTGACATCCTCCTCTGTCAGCAACTGAAAAGGGATGGCCTCCTCCATTGCCCGAACAAAACCTGCAAAGGTTAGGACCTCAATGGAAACTGCGGTAAAGTTTATCACAGAATACCAGGAAAGACAGACAGTATTTCTTATGCGCATAAGGAAGTCAGCTCGTAAGCCTAAGAGCCTGACTTAATTTGTGATTGAATTGGTCATTCTTAAATACTGTTTTCCCCAGTAATTAAAACAACAATCCTTTGATTTAGGGTCACATGGTTACAGGAAGACATTTGCTTACTTCTAACATTCCACAGAGCCCTGGGAAGCTAACTAACCTTGATTTTATAACTCTTCATTGTCTTGCCTAGAACTACAAAGCGATACATATGTTTTTCTGTTATCTAAGTGTGAAACAGCTTCAGAGACAGTTTCAAGAACAGCAGTGCCCTTAATTTACAAGCAAGCAGTGCCCCCTGGACCTCTTCTGGTGAATTTCCACTAAACAGATGGCCCTAATAAATTTTATTATCACAAAACCTTCTTTGCTCCTCTGGAGGAAAAAGGTCTGAGGAGTGATCCTCAGAGCCATCGGTAGAGGACTCCGTGGTGCCATCCCCCCAGGGATCATAGGAGCACTCATCCTCACTTACATCGACAGGGGATGGGGCCATGGGCACTTGACTTCATCCAGAGGTGCAGGCACCGGTGGGGCTTAACTGGGAGGGGTGGGGAGGATGCGGGCCTCGGCATCTCGGCCGGCCTAGGCAGAGCTTCTTCATCTGAGGAACCAACTATGACCACTTTATCACCAGGGGGAAGCTGTGGTGCCCCAACAGGCATCGATGCCAACCCGGGAACAGACACCCATTGTATCGGTAACTTGCCGATGAGCACATGAAGTTTCTCCAACAACAGTTCCAAAAGACATGATGCCGGCTCTGATGAGGTCGGTATCACGGGACCGATGTCCTGCATTGCCCGCTCGACTGCCAACTGTACACGCCTCTTAACTCCTCCTCAAACACTGCTGATGCCAACACCAACTAGGAGGAAGGAGGGGTGACTAGATCCTCTTCGGAACAGAGAGGAAGATTGGTGACTAGCACCTGGACTGATGGAGTCCATTGCAGACCCCCGGCACTGATGGAGGACTGGTACTACTTGCCATGGAGTCACTTTGGGGGTCTCACAGCATAAGTTGGTGCATTCATGTGCTTCGATGGAGACCGATGCTTCTTCAGCTTACCTCGATGCTCGACACTGTCCTTCCCCGGTGCTAAGGCCGTTGACTAGGAACATGACAGCCTTGGTCTGAAGGAGCCCAATAATGATTGGTTTCCAGTGCCCCTATTAGCTGACAGCGATTGAATAGACGGGCCCGCCGATGTTTATGGCTCAGTGTCCATCGGTGCAGCTCCGTGCTCCTTAGATGCCTCGGACTTTTTCGACCCGAAGAGGTGTTCCATTTTGTCAAGACGAAAACGACATCTTTTCGAGGGTCATCTGGGCGCATTTGCAGGAACCCTGAACAACATGTGATACCCCCAGGCAGAGGACATATTCATCATGAGGATCAGTGATAGACATGGTCCTCAGGCACCAAGAGTATCACTTAAAAAGACGCATTTGGCCATACAGGACAAAATAAATGGGAGGCAAAATCAAAATAGATGGCGACTGGCGTCAATGGCTGGTGGGCACCGAAGCACCACAACCGTGGGGAATCAACTGCAAAAGAAAACTTATCAATGAACGTTGAAAACTATTAAACTAGGAACACTACAGGGAGGGACCCGGTGTCAAACGCAGGTGGCCACTGTAAAAAAATAAATAAATAAAATCATAAGAACATAAGAAAATGCCATACTGGGTCAGACCAAGGGTCCATCAAGCCCAGCATCCTGTTTCAAACAGTGGCCAATCCAGGTCATAAGAACCTGGCAAGTACCCAAAAACTAAGTCTATTCCATGTTACCATTGCTAATGGCAGTGGCTATTCTCTAGGTGAACTTAATAGCAGGTAATGGACTTCTCCTCCAAGAACTTATCCAATCCTTTTTTAAACACAGCTATACTAACTGCACGAACCACATTCTCTGGCAACAAATTCCAGAGTTTAATTGTGCGTTGAGTAAAAAAGAACTTTCTCCGATTAGTTTTAAATGTGCCCCATGCTAACTTCATGGAGTGTCCCCTAGTCTTTCTTTTTTTTTTTTTTTTTATTAACACTTTTATTGCTGAGATAAACATACCACGCAGAAAAAACAAGGTCAGACACAACAGCAAGTTATCTGATAAGCAATAAAATGCAATACAACATCAGATGAATGAAAACCGTAGGTACCCTCCCCCCGCATGCTATGTACTGTCAACACATCTCTAAGTGAAGCTCCAAGTAACTCAGTCAGTATGGTAAGGTTCAGTATGGATAGGCTTGTGGATGTCATCCAAAAACTAAAATGTAAAAGTTAATGGTCTCCAGCAGATATAGGGTTCCCAGATTCTATTAAATTTGGCAAGCCAATGATATTTCAGCACTGTGAGGCGATAAAGAGTGCAGGCCTTGTCCAAACGTTGTAGAAGTTTGTCCGATGTGGGCGGATGAGGTCGTTTCCAATGGTAAGCAATCTCCATTCGAGTAGCTGTGCAGATTTGTTGTGTTAATGTTTGGGCCTCCGTAGAGAGAGAAGGATCCGTGAAGAAGAGGAGCGCCTGTGCCGTAGCCAGGAGGCAAGGCATTTTGAATAGATCGGACAATAACTGGGAGACATAAGACCACAAAGGCTTAATAAATTCACAGTCCCACCACATATGCAGGTATGTCCCAACGTGGTGGCAATTACGCCAACAGTGAGGATCCACTCTGGGGTAGTAGCGATGCAACCTGGCGGGTGTCAGATGCCACCGATATAAAATCTTATAATTGGCTTCAATAATCCTGGCTGAGATATTCCCACGAGAAACAGTGAATATATTGGACCATTCCTCTTCGGAAACGGAAATCTGGAGATCAGATTCCCAGGCAGCCATGTGAGTGTGTTTGCTAAACGGTTGCGCTGCTAGTAGTTGATAGATTTTAGAGATAAGGCCCCCTGTAATTTTAGGATTGTCGCAATAACCTTCAAACATGGAGCGTGTGGGGGCCAATAGTCCCTCCTTTTGAGCATGAAGTAGGAAGTGACGTAACTGCATGTAAGGCAAGAATTCCACAGAAGGAAGCTGGTATGTCTCTTGTAGGGTGGAAAAAGGTAAAAGGGTATCTCTTTGTAAAACCTTTTGAACACAAGAGATGTCGTTAGATTTCCAGAGTGCATAAGCTTTAGCAGGAAGGCCCGCGGGGAATGAGTTGTTGTGGAACAAAAAAGTAAGAGAATGGTAGTCATATTGGCCCACAAGCTTAGACTTCCACTGTTTCCACACATTATAGGTCTGTCTCGTGCATGGAGTTAACTGAAGGTTTGCACGCCAGGTGTGAGCAGGTTGCCAGAGAATTGAAGCTAGGGGCGCCGGGGTTGTCCATGCTTGTTCCAGAGTGACCCACGGTTTAACAGAGGCCGAGCCGTGCCAGTCGATGATAGGTCGAAGCTGTGCAGCCGCATAATACCGAGGCAGATTAGGGAGGCCCAGACCGCCCGAAGACTTTGATTGATAGAGAATTTTTTGTGCCACTCGTGGTGGTCGGTGTCTCCAAAGGAAGCGCAGCAGTTTTCGTTGCCATTGGAGCAGAGTGGAGCGGCCCACCATAATAGGTAGAGTCTGAAAAAGATACAGGAACCTAGGTAGGACGTTCATCTTGATGGTGGCCAGACGTCCAACCCAGGTGAGGGGAAGTGCATTCCATTGTTCTAGATCTACATCAATTTTCTTAAGTAAGGGAACATAATTAAGTTGAAACAGTTCTGATATATTATTACTAAGATATACCCCAAGATATTTGAGTTTGTGTGCGGCCCACCGAAAGGCATGTCTTTCTTTCAAGGTACCAACCATTTCAGGAGGACATGTTACATTCAAAATTTCTGACTTGTCCCAGTTGATTTTAAAACCGGAGACAGCACTAAACTGCGCCAACTCCTTTTCAAGAACCGGGAGAGTCAAGAGGGGACTACCCACCGTGAAAATAATGTCGTCAGCAAATAAAGACAGTTTGGATTCGCATGTGGGAGTAGAAAATCCTTGTACCCCTCCATTAGCTCTAATAGAAATGGCCAGAGGTTCAAGGAATATGGCGAATAGTAAGGGAGACAAGGGACAGCCCTGCCTCGTCCCCCTTTGTACCGGGAAAGGATCAGTATATCTGCCATTGATTTTAATGCTGGCTAAGGGGTTGGAATAAAGGGCTTGAATCCAATTGTGAAAAAAAGGGCCAAAATCCATTTCCTGTAGTGCGTGAAATAAAAAAGGCCAGTGGACCATGTCAAAGGCCTTTTCTGCATCGATGGCCAGAAGGAGATGATCAATCCGTCGTTGCGAAGCACCCCATATAATGTTAATAATTTTGCGCACATTGTCGCTAGCCATACGGCCAGGTATGAATCCAGCCTGGTCAGGATGAACAATGCGTGCTATAAAGCAATTTAGCCTGTCAGCCAGGATTTTGGCTAAGATTTTAAGGTCCAAATTTATCAATGAAATCGGCCGGTACGAGGCACATAAGGCCGGGTCCCTCCCTGGCTTGGCTATAATAGTAATGCCAGCGGTATTAGAGTCCGGGGGCAGGGATCCCCCTTCCCGTAGGTAATTAAAGTGGCTCTGTAGGTGGGGAGCTAGGACATGTTTGAAAGATTTATAAAATTTGGCTGTAAGTCCATCGGGACCCGGGGCCTTACCCACCTTAAGGGTTTTTATAACCTCCAAGATCTCCGGAGTCGTGATTTCCGCATTTAAACTGTCACGCATTTCCTGTGTGAGGCGAGGCAGGGGGAGCATTTGGAGATAACGGAGTATATCCGCTGAAGAGATATGAGTCTCCGCTGAGTAAAGATCACGGTAAAACTTAAGGAATTGCTGTGTAATGGCCGAGTTGGCTGTTTCAATCTGTCCCTTTTCATTTTTTATTTTGAGGATATGGTTTTGAAAAGACTGTTTTTTTAGCTGGTGGGCCAACACTTTTCCAGCCTTGTTTCCTCCCTCAAAGTGTGTTTGTCTAGTGAGATTCAGGGCGTGCATAATGTGATCCAATTCAAGCCTATGCAACTCGTCTCTGCTTTTGGTAAGCTGGGACAGAATACTCTTGGAGCGAGAAAGGCAATGACGGGTCGTGAGATCCGCAATGCGGTCCCGTAGGCGAGAGCAGGCCGCCTCCTTCAGTTTCTTAGCATACGAGGCAAAGGAAATAAAATGACCCCTGATATAGGATTTGAAGCAATCCCAGACCGTAACTGGAGAGGAAACGGATCCCACATTGGTAGTGAAGTAATCTCGAATCACCTCCGTGGAGGACTGTAAAAACTGTGGGTCCTGTAAAAGGGAATCATTGAGTCGCCAATATTTACGACCATAATCCCCAATAGGGATACATAGGCGCAGAAAAACAGGGGCATGATCGGACCACGTCACAATTCCCACCTCAGGTCTGCGAACCATATGAAATAAATTTTTGTCTACCAACAAGTAGTCAATGCGGGTATAAGAATCATGCGGTTTAGAATAGAACGAATAGGACCTTGAGTGTGGGAAGGTGGATCTCCAGGAGTCTATTAAATTATGATCAGACATAAGGGCTTTAAGAGCTCTGGTATGCGTCTGAGCTGTATGAGTGAAACCCTTAGAGGTATCTAGTGAAGGAGAGAGAGGCACATTAAAGTCTCCCCCTATAATAAGATGCCCTGAGGAGTGTTGGAGAAGAACCCTATGTAATTGTCTAAAGAAAGCAGCCTGCTCCCTGTTAGGGGCATATACAGTAAGTAGTGAAAAATCATGACCAAACATGGAAATATTTAGCAATAGGTATCGACCCTGGGGGTCCGAGACCACCTGCTTACATTCAAATACCATCTGGGCTGAAAAAAGGATGCCAACCCCTGCATACTTTGCCTGTTTATTTGCCGCAGAGAAATACTGGTATGGAAAATTAGGGGACTTCAATAAGGCTTCGTATCTGCGGGTTAAGTGTGTTTCCTGCACAAAAACAATGTCAGGATTGGATGTCCTCGTCTCCCTAAAAAAGAGGGATCTCTTCTGAGGACTGTTGAATCCTTTAACATTCAACGATAATACTTTTATCGTAGCCATTTACCTGTTAAAGGCTAACTCCAGGCGCCAAAACGGGACACTAGAACCCGAGAGCCCACAGCGGACAACCACCAGTAAAGTGAGAAGTGGGATATGTATTATAGTGGGTTCGCAAGTCGGCCAGAGAATCATAGCATACGTAGCATGAGATGAAAAAGAAAAAGAAAAAGGAAACATCCTGCCATTAGCAAAAAATATGCAACATGGAGGAGTGGAGCATAGACAGGCACAGTAGCATAAAAACACAATAATCACAATAGCATGCTCCCCCTGAGAACACAGACAAACCTGAGTTCCCCTAGTACCTTGTCTGCCATAGCCTCCAGGCAGACTAACTCCCATTCCAAACAGGGGAAAATAAATGAGGTCACAGATTCATGAGATGGAGTCTCCCCCCCCCCCCCCCCCTCCAGACCCACAACATACAACTTTCATACAGTAAAAAAACAGGCGAGCCGCAATCCAACAACATTATAAGCACTTCAAGGCAAGTAAAGACATATGGCATTATGATAGGTAGACCCTAGCATTGGTTGAGTACACCCTCTCCGCAGTTTAGGGCAATAAAGAAAGTCATCCCAGGCCTTGTACGGGAGAAATACCCCCAGATTGACGCCGGAGCCGACTATTCCGCTTCCCAACTCTCTGCCACGCTGGGTGCTGAGGCCGTGCAGAAGCGGCGCTCTGAGTCTTAGAAGGGGGCTGCGGCGCCACAAAGCCCAAACTAGAGAGACCCGGTATAGCTTCTTCTGGGGTCAAGCATCTGTGAGTTATACCATCATGTGAAAAGGATAAACCGAATGGATGGGACCACCGGTATCTCACTGACTTGCTGCGCAAGAAGGTAGTAACATCTCGAAAAGATTGCCGACTCTGAAGCGTAGCCAAGGAGAGATCAGGGAAAACGGCGACCTTATGGTTTTCCCAGGCCCATTCGTTCCTCTCTCGTGCTGCCAATGCTATCCTCTCTTTGATCTGGTAAGAGGTGAAGCAGACTATGATGTCGCGCGGGCGATTAGTCTGCGGGGCTCTCAAAGTTCTGTGCGCCCGATCAAAATGAATGTCTGGGGGGTCAAAATCGCCGTCCTTCGAGGCCTCCCGGAGAAGATGAAGACAAAACTCTCGTATCAGAGCATGACAATCCTCGGGGCCCGAGGACTCTGCAAGGCCCCGGAACCGAAGATTACTCCTTCTCGCCCGATTTTCTAAATCAGCTATTTTTGCAGTAAGTTGGGCGTTATCGGCACGCATTGTATCGAGCGTATTTTTGTGTTCTGATAGTTGCATGGCCTGGCCCTCGACCCGCACGTCTATGTCGCCAACCCGGTGTCCTAGGGCCGTGAGATCCTCCCTTACTTCCTCAACCCGGGTAAATAGTTCCTGACGATACGCTTTCAGATCTGACCTGATACCGGCAAACCATTCCCGAAATTCAGCCCTGGTCGGATGATCAGTCAGTGCGCCTTCATCCAGTGTGGAGTCAGACGGACTCGGCTCTGGTGATAAAGCGCGCAAGTTTCCGCCATCTTGGGCTTCATCCTCCCCTGCCGACGAGCAGGCCGCGTCTTTACTGTTCTCTTTCTGGTAAGAGAAGCGTTGTAGATCCAGAATTTTTTTCTTACTAGCCATGATGTATGCAGGGCGAGCTCACAGTGCTGTATGGGGTCAGGATGAGCAATAAGGACGCAGATTGCGGCGGATCTGGAAGGGTCACGGCGGGAGCTCGGAGATCAAGCGGCCATCTCACAGCGTGACATCACGCTCCCCTCCCCTAGTCTTTCTACTATCCGAAAGAGTAAATAACCGATTCACATCTACCCGTTCTAGACCTCTCATGATTTTAAACACCTCTATCATATCCCCCCTCAGTCGTCTCTTCTCCAAGCTGAAAAGTCCTAATCTCTTTAGTCTTTCCTCATAGGGGAGTTGTTCCATTCCCCTTATTTTGGTAGCCCTTCTCTGTACCTTCTCCATCGCAATTATATCTTTTTTGAGATGCGGCGACCAGAACTGTACACAGTATTCAAGGTGCGGTCTCACCATGGAGCGATACAGAGGCATTATGACATTTTCCGTTTTATTCATCATTCCTTTTCTAATAATTCCCAACATTCTGTTTGCTTTTTTGACTGCCGCAGCACACTGAACCGACGATTTCAATGTGTTATCCACTATGACACCTAGATCTCTTTCTTGGGTTGTAGCACCTAATGTGGAACCCAACATTGTGTAATTTTAGCATGGGTTATTTTTCCCTATATGCATCACCTTGCACTTATCCACATTAAATTTCATCTGCCATTTGAATGCCCAATTTTCCAGTCTCACAAGGTCTTCCTGCAATTTATCACAATCTGCTTGTGATTTAACTACTCTGAACAATTTTGTGTCATCTGCAAATTTGATTATTTCACTCGTCGTATTTCTTTCCAGATCATTTATAAATATATTGAACAGTAAGGGTCCCAATAAAAATCCCTGAGGCACTCCACTGTCCACTCCCTTCCATTGAGAAAATTGCCCATTCAATCCTACTCTCTGTTTCCTGTCTTTTAGCCAGTTTGCAATCCATGAAAGGACATCGCCACCTATCCCATGACTTTTTACTTTTCCTAGAAGCCTCTCATGAGGAACTTTGTCAAACGCCTTCTGAAAATCCAAGTATACTATATCTACCGGTTCACCTTTATCCACATGTTTATTAACTCCTTCAAAAAAGTGAAGCAGATTTGTGAGGCAAGACTTGCCCTGGGTAAAGCCATGCTGACTTTGTTCCATTAAACCATGTCTTTCTATATGTTCTGTGATTTTGATGTTTAGAACACTTTCCACTATTTTTCCTGGCACTGAAGTCAGGCTAACCGGTCTGTAGTTTCCCGGATCGCCCCTGGAGCCCTTTTTAAATATTGGGGTTACATTTGCTATCCTCCAGTCTTCAGGTACAATGGATGATTTAATGATAAGTTACAAATTTTTACTAATAGGTCTGAAATTTCATTTTTTAGTTCCTTCAGAACTCTGGGGTGTATACCATCCGGTCCAGGTGATTTACTACTCTTCAGTTTGTCAATCAGGCCTACCACATCTTCTAGGTTCACCGTGATTTGATTCAGTCCATCTGAATCATTACCCATGAAAACCTTCTCCATTACGGGTACCTCCCCAACATCCTCTTCAGTAAACACCGAAGCAAAGAAATCATTTAATCTTTCCGCGATGGACTTATCTTCTCTAAGTGCCCCTTTAACCCCTCGATCATCTAACGGTCCAACTGACTCCCTCACAGGCTTTCTGCTTCGGATATATTTAAAAAAGTTTTTACTGTGAGTTTTTGCCTCTACAGCCAACTTCTTTTCAAATTCTCTCTTAGCCTGTCTTATCAATGTCTTACATTTAACTTGCCAATGTTTATGCTTTATCCTATTTTCTTGTGTTGGATCCTTCTTCCAATTTTTGAATGAAGATCTTTTGGCTAAAATAGCTTCTTTCACCTCCCCTTTTAACCATGCCGGTAATTGTTTTGCCTTCTTTCCACCTTTCTTAATGTGTGGAATACATCTGGACTGTGCTTCTAGAATGGTATTTTTTAACAATGACCATGCCTCTTGGACATTTTCTACTTTTGTAGCTGCTCCTTTCAGTTTTTTTCTAACAATTTTTCTCATTTTATCAAAGTTTCCCTTTTGAAAGTTTAGCACGAGAGCCTTGGATTTGCACACTGTTCCTTTTCCAGTCATTAAATCAAATTTGATCATATTATGATCACTATTGCCAAGCTGCCCCACCACCGTTACCTCTCTCACCAAGTCCTGTGCTCCACTGAGAATTAGATCTAAAATTGCTCCCTCTCGCGTCGGTTCCTGAACCAATTGCTCCATAAAGCTATCATTTATTCCATCCAGGAACGTTCTCTCTCTAGCGTGACCCGATGATACATTTACCCAGTCTATATTGGGGTAATTGAAGTCTCCCATTATTACTGCGCTACCAATTTGGTTAGCTTCCAAAGGGAAAGTTTTCCAGCAAAAAAGACAAAGGCCAAAAGAAAGCGAGCTCACAAACTGTGATGCTGCAGCTCTGTGGAAAAAGAGACTTAAGAGGGATCCCACATGGACACACCAAAAATAAATAAATAAATAAATGGTATAGGGCATGCGGTGTGGCAAGTCAAAGTTCTAGAATTATTGACACAAGTTTTTCATGTCAGGGCTCCATCTGATGTTACCCATGTGTCTTCGGAGAAACATATAGCCACACAAAATTACAGAGATGGTCCATAATGACAAAATATTGAGTACATGAGGCAGAACCTACAAACCAGAAGGATAAATAAATCATTCCTTCAGTTCAAAAGCACATCTAAATAGGAATGTTTTCAGGGCCTTGTTAAAACTCAAAAGTTTTACCATTCAGCCCGATCTGCTCCAAAAAGGAATTCGGTAAAGTGGACTGGTGAATGAAAAGGTTCGATCACAAATCTCCATTAAATAAACTAGCTTTGCGGAAGGTATTTTCAGTAAAGCCTGCCCAGCAGATCTAAATTGCTGGAAAGGATTATAGATGAAAGGAGAACTTGGTCACAATGATTCTTTTAAAAATCAAGAATAATCATTAGGAATCTAAAACTATTGTGTGTGTCACATTAACAGCAGCAGCTTTTGATAGTGAATATTCCATGACTTGCACAAATATATAAAATGCATCCTGGTGGACAGAAAAAATTCTTAAGACAGTGGTCCCCAACCCTGTCCTGGGGGCCCACCAGCCAGTTGGGTTTTCAGGATATCCACAATGAATATGCATGAGAAAAAATTTTGCATTCACTGCCTCCATAACATGCTTTAAGATTTAATACGTAAAAGATAGCAGTACTGGTGGCATTGGGTTTAAAATGATATATAAACAAAAAAACTCAAAACTACAGCATAATTTCTTTCATAACTAAACCCAGGTATAACCATTATAAAAACACCCATAATTCACTCAAGAAATTCACTACAAAATTATTTAACAGATTTACATCTCCTATCAGGCTTCTCTGAGAACCCTGGTAGTGAGCGCATGAGGTATTTCACTTTTCTACTCACTGTTGTCCTCAGTTTCCAGTATCTTAAAACTTTCAAAAAGGACTTAAAGACCTGGCTCTTCTCAATAGCATGTCAAGATACTTAACAAACTACTCTCCCTATTTTACATACTCTTTAGAGGTTTCTCCAATCTTAAATCTTTTAATCCTGTCTTTTAACTGATATTTATGCTCTTTTAACTTTTAAATTTAATTTTGCTCTTATTATGAACAATTGTATTTCTATGTTAAGATTGTATTGTATTTTCCTTTCTAATGCACAATATTTTACTATTTTAACTAATTATTAAATTTAAATGAATGAATATTGATCGATGGTTGCTTAGTTAACCATTGTGATGGCTATGCCGAACAACGGTATATAAAAAGCAACAAATAAATAAAGAACGGGATTATCACTTGTGTACTGAGCTCCCAGTGACCAGATAAAATGCAAATAACTGACCACACAGGAATAGCAGTGAAAACTTATTATATTTGTAGCTGTATGATATAATGAAATGTTGTTTTTTCAGGATGGACAAAACTCAAAAATGTAAAAAGCAAAGAAAGGCAAAGTTGCTTACCTATAACAAGTGTTCTCCAAAGACAGCAGGGGTTGGCATCATCCATTGGAACCCTGCCCAGATCTTTTATGTCAAAGGTTCAGAGGCAGATCGTCCTGGGATGAATCCCGCCTGGTCATGGTGTACTAGTTCTGGCAACATTACATTGAGACGCTCTGCGAGAATACATGCCAGACGTTTAAGGTCAAGGTTTAGCGATATTGGTCGATATGACCCACAAAGGGTGGGGTCTTTGCCGGGCTTAGCGATGACTGATTATACCAGCTGTGTTGGAATGGGGGCCCAGACTCCCCCAGCTCCATAGCATATTGAATGCTACCATCAAGAAGGGTGCAAGAGAGTCAGAGAAGAGTTTATAATACTTGCTAGTCAAACCATCTAGGCCCAGAGCCTTGCTAGTTTTCAGGTTTTTAATCGTCTTGTGAACCTCTAGTAAAGTTATAGGGCTATCCAGGATTTCCAGTTGTGTTGCGGTCAGGGATGGAAGAGCTGCATCATCCAGGTATTTATCTATATCTGGCAGCTGGATGTCGGAGCGGGATTTGTATAATTCAGCATAGAAATTCGAAAAATATTGTTGAATGTCTATTGTATTAGTCATCATTGTCCCCTGTGCAGTCTTAATCTTAGCAATACTGTTATGGAGCAATGCCCCCTTAAGGCGTCGCACTAATAGACGTCCTGCCTTGTTACACCCCTCATAGTATGTTTGTTTGATGTTCAGGGCATGAGCTATTTGTGCATTGTCTAGAATTTGGAGTGCATGTCGCGCCATGGTCAACTGTTTGTATATAGGAGCCGAGGGTCGTGACATATGTTGTTGAGAGAGGGATTTGATTTCTTGTAGTAGCTTCAGAATGTCCAAGTACAACTTTATTAACAGATGGAGACCATTAATTTTTATATGTGCCCGACTCAAGCCAGAGTTTTGCCCCACACCGGGGCTGCCTCAGGGGCTGTGTATGTTGTAAAGCAATATTTAAGAACCAATTATGTTCTTAATTGAGAATGTCTAGTGGTCAGATGCTTTATGTACATGTACCAGTCGCACTCGATATCCACTTGTGTACACTTTTGTGTACACAATGCTACTTGATGGTAGCATTCACTTGTGTACACTTTTGTGTACACAAGTGGAGATCGAGTGCGACTGGTACATGCATATAAAGCATCTGACCACTAGACATTCTCAATTAAGAACATAATTGGTTCTTAAATATTGCTTTACAACATACACAGCCCCTGAGGCAGCCCCGGTGTGGGGCGAAACTCTGGCCCGAGTCGGGCACATATAAAAATTAATGGTCTCCATCTGTTAATAAAGTTGTACTTGGACATTCTATTGGCGTCTAATCTCCATATTTGCCCTCACGGCTTTTTTAGATAGCCTACCCTCCTGCTTTTTTGGTCCTTGTAGTAGCTTCATCCTTTTTTCGTCCCTGATATGTTTACAATAAGAGGCCCTGGAAATTAGCTCTCCCCGAATATACGCTTTAGAGCAGCGTTCTGATTTTGAAAAAAGTCCAGTAGTAGGCCTTCCACCCTTTTAACGTATTGGGCATCCTCGAAGAGGCTCTCTAAGCGCCAATATTGTGTGCCTCGCGTTGTATCACTGATATTAAGATCTAACCAGACAGGCGCGTGGTCGCTCCACGTGATCGGTTCTCTCTACTCTCCGTACATTGTTCTGTAGACACATATCTACGAGAAGGTAATCAATGCGTGTATATGTGGAGTGGACCTGGGAGTAGAAAGTATATTGTCTGGACCTTGGAAAGCACTGTCTCCACACATCCACAACATTCCATGTCTCTAAAAGATGGAGGAGTGCGCGTCTGGCTGTCCCTGTGGAGGCAGCACCTGCTCTGGAGTTATCAAGATGAGGTTTCAACGACATATTGAGATCACCACCCACAATCAAATGTTGGTCTGCCTGAAGGGTTAGACAATCCTCAAGGTTTCGTAGAAATTGCATCTGAGCGGTATTGGGAGAATAAATGTTGATAATAGTAAATGACTCTTTTCCTATCTAAAGAGTTACTATTAGTATACGACCTTCAGGGTCTGCATATGTATGAATTACTTTGTGCACCACTGTGGTTGATAATAAAATAGCTACTCCTGCATATTTAGATCCTAGTGAACTGGATGCATAGAACTGCGTGGGGTAGTTTTTATGTTTGAGCAGCTTCGCATGTCTTGGTCTCAAGTGCGTCTCTTGTATTAATGCAAGGTCAATGCGAAAATTATCCAACTCTTGGAATAGTAGTTGACGCTTTCTATGGGTTTGTAAACCCTTGATTGACATTCATAGATACTATTTTAATCATTAAGTCTTAAATATCCCTCACAGGAAAAATTAGCAATAACATTCCCATAGACCTCTAAGAGCCCAGATACCGATCCGGCTGTGAACAATAACGTTACCTGTAGCTGAGTTTGGTAGTGTTTCCCCAAATTCCCCATAATATTTTTATACTCTGCCAAACCATTCCCTCCCCCTGGGGGCTTTAGGGTGCCTGGAGATCAACATGTGGTTAGGATGAACTCCGTGGGGACCTCCCCTCCCCTGTCTGATTTTTAGTACTACAATGATTATATAGATAAGCAAGTGGTAACATTAGTATCAATTACTGCTGATAATTTGCAGATTTAGGAACATAGAACAATAACGATAACATATCTAACAGCTGCGAAAACCTTCCTCACAGCCCTTTCAGCAATGGGATTCCAACAACTAGTCAACAAACCCACACACAAAGCGGGTCACACTCTGGACCTGATCTTCGTCAACAAAGGCATTACGACTACATCCAATTTGAAGAGCAAGAAGGTTCCATGGTCAGACCACACCCTCATTTCTACCTCTTTCTCACTGAAAGAATCCAACACTCCTCACGTCCCCTCACCCTCCTTCCACTACAGGAGGCGATGCACCCCGGAAGACCTCAACAACCAGCTGGATTCACAGCTCCCTCTCTTAGACCTCGCCGACCCAAACACTGCCCTACGTTCTTGGAACAACATAACAGAAGATATAGCTAACAAGCTCTGCCCGTCAACTACAAAAAAATCTCACACCAATGCTTCCAATAGACAACCTTGGTTCACCAATGACCTCAGAAAACTAAAACAAAGCTTAAGAAAGAAAGAAGTGATATGGCGTAAAACCCCTTGCGCCAGCACCATCTCTTCATACAAATCCACACTACACCAGTACAAATCCCTCACCTCAAAATCAAAAAAAGATTATTATGCGTCTAAGATTCACAACCTGGTCTTTGACGCCAAAGCCCTCTTCGCTTATGTCTCCAGTCTCACTCAAACCATACCCCAAGAAATCCCTAGTAATCTAGCACAATCCAAAGCTGAAGAACTCGCACTGTTTTTTCAAAACAAAATTACCAACCTTCTAACCCAACTGCCTTCCAATACCGCCGCCCTTCCGACATATCAGCACCCTTCCTACAAAAACCTTAGCCTAATCACCTTTGATCCCGTCTCCTCTACTGAGATACAAGCCATCCTAAGAAGAATGAAACCTACTTCTCATCCTGTGGACCACATCCCCACCAAACTGCTTCTATCTATCCCAGACACCATCGCCAAATCATTGGCAGACATCAACTGCTCTCTAGCCCAAGGTACCTTCCCAGACGATCTCAAATTGGCCTCAATCACACCTCTCCTAAAGAAACCTAACCTTGACCCGAAAGACCCCAACAACTTCCGTCCCATAGCTAACCTCCCTTTCATCGCTAGGATCATGGAAAAACTAGTGAACTCTCAACTTTCAGACGTCATTGAAGACAACAAACTCCTATTCGCTCCACAACACGGTTTCCGAAAAAATCGAGGTACAGAATCCCTCCTTACCTCTTTGACAGACTATATCATAATGGGTCTCGACAAAGGTAATTCATTCCTACTGATCTTGTTAGACCTGTCTGCAGCGTTCGACACGGTCAACCATGCCATCCTCTTAAACCAGCTGTCGTCCATAGGAATCAGCAGCACCCTCCTATCATGGTTCAAAACCTCTCTCAACAACAGAGGTTACAAGGTTAAACTCCAAAACAAGGAATCATCAAGATTTGACTAACATAGGAGTCCCACAAGGTTCATCATTATCCCCGACTTTATTCAATATTTACCTTCTTCCACTTTGCCAACTTCTCACCAACCTCAATCTAAAGTATTTTCTCTACGCAGATGATATTCAAATCATTATCCCCATCAAAGACACATACTCTAAAACTCTTGACTACTGGGAAACATGCCATCAAAAAAATCAAACACCTACTCAACAGCCTAAACCTCGTTTTAAATTCCTCCAAGACAGAAATCCTACTCATCTCTCCCGAGAACAGCATTTCTAACAATACTCTTCCAACCAACCTACCTACCACACAAGTGAGAGACTTAGGAGTGATAATAGACAATCGGTTGAACTTCAAGGCGTACATTAACAAAACAACCAAAGACTGCTTCTACAAACTCCAGGTACTAAAAAGGATAAGACCTCTTTTCCACGCTCAAGATTTCAGAACGATCATCCAAGCAGTCATTTTTTCGAAATTAGACTATTGCAATTCACTATTACTAGGTCTCCCTTCATCCTACTCCAAACCGCTTCAGATGGTACAAAATTCAGCAGCCCGTCTGCTGACAGGAGCCAGGAAAAGAGACCACATATATCCCATCCTGAAAGAGCTTCATTGGTTACCAGTACACTTCCGAATCATGTACAAAGCCATATCTGTCATATACAAAACCATACATCAACTCACCACTCTTGATCTGCAAATCCCTCTCCAAATTTACAACTCGTCAAGACCCACCAGAGATGCTTATAGAGGTTCCCTCCAAGTACCCCCCGCGAAAACTACCAGACATGTTACCCTAAGAGATTGTGCCACCTCCACAGCTGGTCCTCCCCTATGGAACTCCATTCCTACAGATCTCAGACAGGAGCCCTGCCTCCTAACCTTTAGAAAAAGACTTAAGACTTGGCTGTTCAAGCAAGCTTTCCCGGACACAATCTAATGACTTCACTGTCTCCTTCTCAAAACAAGCAGCCCTCAACAATGTTTTTTGTATATAGTATTTAATTTGTATATTGTTTAACTGTTACTAATCTATCCTCTCTTTTCCTCCTTCTCCCAGTTCTGCTACCCTTGTTAAATGTAACTGCACCTTCGGTCACCACAGTTCCAGTTTGATGTATCTACTGCACTCCTGTTTTATGTAAACCAGCAAGATATGTTTTTCATGATTGCCGGTATATAAAAACATTAAATAAATAAATAAATAAATAAGTAAATAAATAAATATCTACTGCAGATTTAGGAACATAGAACAATAACAATAACATATTTACTGAGCATATTAATGCTATATTCTGTCGGCCAACATGACAAACCATTTTGTCACATCAGGAAAGAGCAAAAAGGAAAGACACCTCATTTAGTCCCTTCTGAGGCTGAAATCAGCCCTGGTCATCCATAGAGCGACCTTGGTCCTCGGGCTGACGGCGCAGACGTCGGCGTCCATTAGAGGCCCTCTGCCAGCGAGGATAATTGTCTCTTGAAGATGATCTGGCCGTGGGATTGGGCAACGTGAAAGGAACCGGGAGGCCCGCGGATTTCGAAGCTTCTGCCACCTCCGTTAAGGTTTTAACGCGATATGTGATGCCTTGATGATTGAAGGATAAGCCAAATGAGGAAGTCCAGCGGTAACGTATCTGGGATCCCCACAAAACTCTGGTAGCCTCACGCAATTCAAAGCGCTTCTTTAAAGTGGTTTGAGCTAGGTCCTGAAGCAGTGCAATGGTGTGCCCTTCCCACTGCCATGTAGGTTGTGCGTGTGAGGCTTCATAAATTTGTATCTTCTAGGTATAACTTCGGAGGCATAATATAATGTCCCGAGCCTGGTTGTCAGAACTGAGGCCTAGCGCTCTATGCACATCTTGGGTGGGCTCTTATCCGGGACCATCGCTTGCGCTGAGGAGCCACATGTGAGAAAAAATGCACATAGTTTGTGTGCAACCTCCGGGACATCTTTATAACTTTCAGATTCAGGGATTCCACGTATTCTTAAGTTGATTTGCCGCGAGCGATTTTCTAACTCTTCAAGTTTTTCCATAATGGCTTGATTTTCTGTCTGCAGCTGTAGATATTGCGTGTTGCACGTCGCCATTTTGTCAGCTTGGCTTTCAGTCCGGAGCTCCAGCTCATCAACTCTGTTTCCCAGTGCCACCATATCCTCTTAATTCAGCCATGGTGGCAAGGAGCTCTGCTTTATGTTGTCGGAGATCTTTGTGGATTTCCATAATCCAGCTGCGGATCTCGTCACAGCTAGGTATATCAGCGATCTGAAGTGCCGGGCCCAGTGCGGCGGGATTCTCCCTGTGGATAGCGCCATCTTAGAGTCCGGCATCCTGCGCCTCTCCCTCGAACTGCAGCTCCGGCGGCTGTTTTTGGAAGCTAAACTGTTTTAGGTCTGCCGTTTTTCGTTTTGTAGCCATGAGAGCTGATTCTCTGCTGACCTGACGGTAAAATTTAATCTTGTCTCTCGGGAGCGCTCAAAAACAGGGTCGAGGGATCAAACAACGGGAGCTCAGCACTCTCGTGCATCTCCAACGCACGCTCGACAGCGCCCCCCTGATAAACTATTATAATCCAGAAACAACCATACACAGGTTGATGTATTCTAGCAGTGGGATTGGTCAGGTTTGGGAGGAATCCTGAGTTGAGTTGCTAGGAGAAGGGTGAGACAGCAGCCTGCTCTCTGTAGAGATCAGCTGCTTGAACCTAAATTGTGTGTCAAATCCAAATTGTAACTGTAACCAGGTAACTAGCAAAAAGAGGCTTTCTGTGGTTTTGACAAAAGCTAACAACTGAACCTATGTTCCTGGAAGTATCAGGCTTAAGGATCCTGGAAGGGGTGAACTATCTATGAAGCAATCCCTGATGGGCTCAGTAAGTAGGAGACAACAATGGCATGGAGCTGAAGCCTCTAGTTATGTTTACCTGGAATGAAAAGGAAAGTCATATAATCCTGGGGAGTTGTCCTGACTGTGACTAGTTACTAGAAATAGACATTGCTGGGGAGCTTTATTCCAGCTAAGAGCCAAATACAGCTATGAAGTAGAAACTGCTAGTGAGAGTGGGTAGTCTGTATTAAGGACTTTATATTAATACAAGCGGTGGCCCACCACGCGTTGCAGTGGCAGAGTCAGGTTCTTTTCCTCCCCTCCCCCTTGCTCATAAACCTCAGTCACACATCGTCCTCCCCCTTGGTCACTCCCCCCCCCCCTTTTCCTCCCCTGTCCCCACTCCAACTCTCACCCTCACCTCTCCCCTCTGTGTCGCGGTGGCCCACCACGCATTGCAGTGGCAGAGTCAGGTTCTTTTTCCCCCTCCCCCTTCCCATATACCTCAGTCACACATCGTCCCCCCCCCCTTGGTCACTGACCCCCCCCTTTCCTCCCCTGTCCCCACTCCAACTCTCTCCCCTCACACTCACCCCTCTCCTCTGTGTCTCTCCCCTGACACTCACCGCCCCCCTTCATTCTCCCTCCCCTCACTGTCACCTCTCCCCGCCTACTCCCTACCCTTTCGTCAGTGACAGCACACCCTCTCTGAATCTCCTTCCCTGACTCAGATCCCCTCCCGCTCGCAATGCCCTCCCAGCTGAACCCCCCTCCCCGTCCCTCTCCCTCTTGTGCGGTTCTGCGCGGCCCTCTCCCGAAGACGCGAGGTCAGCGAGAATCCCTCCCTGTCGTGCACGTGAGCTGTACCAGATCGCCGCCGCAGCTACTCCCAGGTGTAAAATTTCGGCTGGCCGACACCACCATGCCCGACATTGCCGCCGGTCCTCCGCTGCTGCTCCTCCGAGCGCCATGTTGGTCCCGCTGTGCCCGACATGCACCGCTGCTGCTCCTCCCAGCACCATGTTGGTCCCGCTGTGCCCGACGTGCACCGCTGCTGCTCCTCCCAGCACCATGTTGGTCCAGCTGTGCCCGACGTGCACTCCCACCCGCGCATGCGCAGTACAGCAGCTTCATTTCCCAAGGTAGATAGCGTGTATTGCATGTCTGTCCAACAGATGTTGCTGTTTTCCCCACACACATGTAAAAACATGTTTTTCTCTGTAACCGTGTGACATCTATGTAATCTAGATAGAGAAGAACCTTGCCGAAAGTGAAAGCAAGGTTGTGTCCAAATTTTAAAGCAATTGGTGCAGTAGTTTCTGAGATTATCGATTACGTCCAAACTATTTTACATTTTTATTTATATAGATGATTGCTATATATTTTGTGTATTTACTTTTTATCTCATATTGTAAATCATTTTGGTCCAGTCTTTTGCGAAAAGGCAGTATAGAAGTCTGGTTAAATGAAATGAAAATATCAGTCATTTATTTTAAAGTTGATGGTTATCTCTCTTTGCATTTGAACTGATCTGGACCCAATTCTGTTACATTTTTGTTTGTTCCTATATTGGATTAGCAAGTGAAAAATCAGTTCCACTGAAACCACTGAGATGTAGAAACTGAATTGGGCATTGTTTGCCTTTTTATTGCACTACCTCAAAAATAAAACAAACACACTGGGAAACAGCCAACTATTGTTCTAGTTAGTGCTGCATTATCCCTCACTAAATGACCTGTGTGGTATAGTTAAGAACATAAATTTATGACGACAAATCAGGTCTTGAATCAGCCTGGGTTACCATAAGCTTATCAATTTCATTTTTAAAAAATCCCAGTATTTTAAGATTTATTGTACATTTACAAAGCTTTTTAAATAACTGAACACTTAGATGAATTCTGAATCTCTTATAAATAATAAAATCTTGCTTATATAATAAAGAAACCAAGACAGACACACACACTATGCAATCACTGTTTTTTCGCTAAGAAATGAATTTGTGAACCCCATACTGAGCTTACATTTCCAGTGTCAGACCTTTCTGTATCCTTTTGTACACTCAGCCACAAGCTCAAACACCAATAACAAAAAAGAGACAAGCACATAAAACTGTTTCATAGTACCACTCTACAGATGAAACAATATAAGACTAAGGGATTTCAGCAAGCCGGTAACTCCTTTATCCTGAGCTAGCAAAGCACTTTTTTTGTTGTGGACAAACTCAAATTCAACAAAGCAAGGTAAAAACAACTATTATTCCACAAAGCATTAACTTGCCTATTTCTGGGCTTTCTTCCTTCTTTGGGTCTTACTACCGGTAGTGAGCTACTTTTCTTCTTTGCTGTATGTAGTTTGGTTTTTTTTTTTTTACTCACTGTCAGACAACAGTTCTCAGTTATATTTTGTGGGCACAGTAGAAAACAGAGGAGTTAGAGCAGCGGGCTTCAACCCAGGGAAACCAGGGTTCAAATCCTGCTGTTGCTCCTTGTGACCATAGACAAGCCATTTTACCATCAGGTACAAAATTAGATTGTAAACCCTGCGAGGATAGGGAAATACCTACAAACCTGAATGTAATCCGCCTTGATGTACACTTTGAAGTGCCGAAAGGCTACATATAAAAATCAAACTAAATAAACAGAACATTCTAAAGCAATTTGACTTTTTATTAGCACAGCATGAATGCTTAGCACTACTTGCAACTCTGGTATATATTTTGATCACTGGCATTTGCTATGTGATCTCCGCTTTTGAATGAGTGTTTTTACTCATTCCTTGTTTTTTCCACCGTTTCTTCCCATTATACAAGTCAAATACTGCAAGTTGTTTTAGGGGCAAGTTCAATGTCTCTCTCCATGGCACCATCTCTACAGCTGGTCTCTTGTCAGTAAGAACTGTTGCAATACTACTACTTGAAACTCATTGTAGGGATTATGAGCCTGATTTGTAAAGGCTATTTCATTTTATGACTAAAAAATTACAATTAAATTAAAAATCATATCCTATGAGACTTTTCCAGCAACGTTCCTTGGACTGATCAATCCAAGGATCAGGATTCTAAAATTATTAATCTAACCTTTTAGATTTGCTAAATTGTAAGATTCACCAGTGGGCACTTAGACACTTCTAACAGACCCAGCCCAGATGTGAGACCAGCTAAAATTTATAGGAGCCAGGGGAAGATATGCTTTCTTCCCTTATAATTTACTTTAATTTTTCTGTTCCTTTCTTTTTTTTATTTGTACTTAATTTATTAATTTTGATTGCACTGTGCTCATTTTGCCTTTTGTATTTTACTACATTTTACTTCCTCCCTTGAGCTGTGTCCAACTTCTTCCCCACTATTTCTTGTATACACAGACCCTCGCTTTCTCTCTCCTCCCTCCCCAAAATTCTGCTCCTCCTCCCACACCTCACCACCCAATCACTGCAGGCCACATCACTGCTGACACCACTGGGCCAGAGTAGCAGCTCTCCCCTCTCAAATGGGACGGGCTCTGCTACGCCAGAACACCACCTCTCCTCCTTCCCTGTGGCTGGAGGTCTTCTAGATTGCAGCAAAACCTCCATCTCTCCACAGTTGGCAACTGTCTCTCTGCCAGCAGGCACCAAAAGTTAAAAATGCCACCCGGATACAGCCTTGCTAAGAAAAAGGTGCGAGCTGCTGACCACAAAAAAAGGAAAAGAACCAAAGAAATCCATACCTCTGGAAGTTGCTTTGGCACCCGAATCTGGCTATGTGGGACGTCATCTATTTGAAACTGGATTTGATCCACTTTACGCCGTCGATGCCCACGAGGAACAACTCTTTCACCTCGCATCCAAAAAAAGTTCACTTGTGGACTAATGTCTTCACAAAACAAAACAAAAAAAATAGTGGTTTCAGCAATGAAATGGTAGACAACTCACTGTTTCACACTCAAGTCTAAACCATCAGCCTCAAAGAAAAATGTTCTGTATTTTGAGCATAGATTCCTATTTTAAACAGAATTTAAACACACTCTGGCCAGACAATGAGAGCAGTGCCAGGAGCAGAGTTGAGAAATATGGTAAAAGAAATGGGAGTCAGAGGGAAGCTGTTATTAGGAGGGGGGGGGGGGGGGGGAAACAGTATGTGAATCTATATGCTCATCTCAAAGTGGTAGAGAAGCAAAGAGACTACTTGACAGATTGAATGGGCCAATTCATCCTTACTTGCCATAATCTACAATGTTACATAGAAACAGAGAAATGACAGCAGAAGACCACCAAACGGCCCATCCAGTCTGCCCAGCAAGCTTTGCACTTTTTTTTCTTCTCATACTTATCTGTTTCTCTTGGCTCTTAGTAACCCTTTGGTTCTATTTCCCTTCCACCCCCACCATTAATGTAGAGAGCTGTGTTGGAACTGCATCTAAGTGAAATATCTAGCTTAATTAGTTAGGGGCAGTAACTGCTGCAATAAGCAAGCTACACCCATGCTTATTTGTTTACCCAGACTATGTAATTCAGTCCTTGTTAGTTGTTGTCTGTATATAGATCCACTTTTCTTCATTCCCCCTGCCGCTGAAGCAGAGAGCTATGGGCCACTATCAGGAACTAGATACTAGAACAAAAAAAAAATATCCATGTATCATGGATATATTGATTTTCTTTCTTACTTTTTGGTAGTTACTATTTTAATAGAATGAAGACTTCGGACTAGACTAACTTTTGATACCACCAGGTGCTGGTGGCTGCTGGGGGCAGGCCCAGCTGGTGAAGGTGATAGTCCAGCAGCAGCTGGAGAAGGGGAAGAAGAGGGAGAAGGATACAGAAAGCAGAAATTGTGACCACTGCAACCTGACAAAAGATTATTAGTGTAGGACTACTTAAACTGTCAAATAGAGAGATGACAACACAGGGAAATAAAACCACTACTGCTGTAGACTGAAATTTAGATACATCTGCTATATTTCACTGCAAAAATTGTGATACTGTTTGTGAGGCAGGAGGACACACACCTAGAAACAAATTCCCTGATTACCCAATCTAAGGTGACATCATGCCAGGCCAGAAGTCTGTGGTAGATGCCACTGGGGCAACAGCTTATGCTATTACCCACCTATTCCCTGGTACAACCTCATTTGTAGTAATCAGCATTAGGGTTAAAGATAGTCATAACAGACATACAGCTCTGCCGAGCTCTTCCACAAAGAAAAGAAATAGCAAGAATGGAGAAATCTGTTCTTACCTGATAAATCCAATTCCTTGAGTTCTGTTAGACCAGTCACTGGCTACCCATTCGCTACAGAATTCTCTTCAAGACACTGACCATCATTCACAAAACCTTATTTCAACAATGCTCTCTCCAACTCACCATACCCTTCAAACCACACTCCTCAGTAAGACCTACCAGATCTGCATACAGAGACTCCCTCCAGGTTCCCCCCAAAAAATCTGCTATACACAATGCCATTGAAAAACGTGCACTATCAACTGCCAGTCCGCATCACTGGAACTCTCTCCCGCCAGATCTCCGCCAGGAACATTGTCACATCACATTCAGAAAAAAATTAAAAACATGGCTGTTCGCCCAAGCATATCCTTGAAGAAGCCTCATGGCCACCCACACGGCCCTACACCCCATGGTTGCATCCTCTTTCCGCCACACAAAGAAACTGTTTTTCTGCTAACTGCGCTTTCATATAACTTGCCTAATTGACTACACTGTGTAAATTGTATATAATTCTTACCATGTAAGCAATTATTCCCTGCTTACATGTTCTGTTCTCCAGTTAGAAATTGTTAACCAATCTTTTTTTTTTTTTTTTTTAACAGCCCAGTTCCACTCTCCCTGTTATAATGTAACTTTCGCTTTCAATGTTAACTGGTTTACCCCCTAGTTTATTGTAAACCGGTACGATAAGACCTGGTCTTGAGCATCGGTATATTAAAAGAATTTAAATAAATAAATAAATAAACCAGTCCTTACTCATGGGATTATTTTTCTCCCCTCAGCTGAGGAAGACAGAGAACACACCTCTTTTATGACCTCACTCCGGGAGTGAAGTCCTAGACAGTTACCAGAGCACTGTAACATAAACAAACCCCACCTAAAAGAACATTTTGATATATGAACAGGATCTGCAAAGCAATTCAGAGTAAAGTAAGAAGCAAGTTACAGGAGATGTGACTTTGATGGCAACATTGCTACCTATTGCCCCTGTATGCCTGGGTGGGTCCTGGACTGATCTAGCAGGACTCAAGGACAGGAAATTATCAGATAAGAACAAGTTTCTCTTTCCTTTTCTTCCTGCTAGACCAGTCCTTATTCCTGGAAGTTACCTATGCTGTGCTTCTCGGGAAGGAAGGAAGACAGGGCTGTTTTAAGGATTCACACCCTGAAGGCAGCATCTGCCTTAGCTTGCACATCTAGTCTATAATAACTTGTAATGCAATTAGGGAACAGTAATCCAAATTACAGCTACATAATGCAAGGTTCCACATTAGGTGTCACCACTCAGGAAAAGGATCCAGGTGTCATTGTTGAAAATACTTTGAAATTTTCTGCTCAGCGTGCAGCAGAAGACAAGAAAGCAAACAGAAAGCTAGTAATTAGTAGGAAAGGAATGGAGGAAAAACTGGAGAATATCATAATGCCTCTGTAGCACTCTATGGAGCGACCTCATCTTTATTGTGTGCAGTTCTGGTCACATATCAAAAAAGATGGTGCAGAATTAGAAAAGGTACAGAGAAGGGCAACTAAAATGATAAAGGGAACATAATTCCCCTATGAAGAAAGGCTAAAGAGATTAGGACTCTTCAGCTTGGAGAAGAGACAGCCGACGGGAGATACGATAGAGATCTATAAAATGAGTGGAACGGAGCAAGTAAACGTTAATGGAGATATTACTACTTACCTGATAATTGCCTTTCCTCTAGTAAGGGCAAGTCGATCCCCACAAGTGAATTAATGCACCTCTACCAGCAGATGGAGACAGAGAAAAAGCTGACGTCACAGCCATATAGTCTCACCCCATCAGCATTCTCCAGAAAAGCCAAAATTGATTATACTTGAACATTACTATTAATCAACCATTCATGATTCCCAACCAACAGGAACACTGAACTCAGCCAAAAGAAGGAACACATCTAGTAAACTAAGAGCTAGAGAAGCCACTTACCAGTTTTCAACAAAGAGCAGGAATCATACTATGCATTGCTCACCCAAAGAAAGGCTAATCACAAATCTAAATATCGGCAACTAAGGGCAGGTTGGGAAATCACCTGCCCTTACTAGAGGAAAGGAAATTATCAGGTAAAGGAAAATTGGTTCTTACCTGCTAATTTTCGTTCCTGTAGTACCACGGATCAGTCCAGACCGTGGGTTGAGCCTCCTGCCCAGCAGATGGAGACAGACTAAAACTGAAAGGGTATCCTATATCAGGACAGAGCCTACCCTGCATCCCTTCAGTAAAAAATAATTTCAAAGCAGATATAACGCCCAGAAGATCAAGCAAATAACAAGAAAACTGATAATTTTAATAACTGAACCATTGAACAATTGAAAGAATTCTGTATAAACAAAAACGCTCAAGATTAGAGATTTATTTTTTAATATCCATCTTCAAGATGCTTCCGGTGCCTTGAGTAATAACAGAAGATCCATGTATCCGAAAAAACCTGTAAAGGAAGAAACTTCGAGCGGACAAAACAGATCTAGTACGGGAGGGTGTCTGGACTGATCCGTGGTACTACAGGAAAGAAATTTAGCAGGTAAGAACCAATTTTCTTTTCCCTGTATGTACCCGGATCAGTCCAGACCGTGGGATGTACCAAAGCTTCCCTAGACAGGGTGGGACAGAGATAGTCCCCGCTCGAAGAACCTGACGCCCGAAGGAGCCAAAGATTGGAGCCTGTACATCAAGGCGGTAATGATGAGCAAATGTATGTAGAGACTTCCAAGTAGCTGCCCTACATATTTCTTGCGGAGAGACAGATTGACTCTCTGCCCAAGACGTGGCCTGAGAACGTAGAGTGAGCCTTTAAGCCCTCCGGAACTGCTCGGCCCTTGCAAATGTAAGCAGACGTAATAGCCTCTTTAGCCAGTATGCAATAGTGGTCTTGGAAGCCTTTTGCCTTTATTTGGGCCGCTCCACAGGATAAACAGATGATCCAATACCCGGAACTAGTTTGCAAACCTGGAGGTAACGTAGTAAGACCCGTTTTACATCCAGGTGCCGCAGATCACCCCCAAATGTGTCCACAATGTCTTCAGAAGAAAAGGCCGGGAGTTCCACTGACTAACGTGAAAAGAAGACACTACCTTTGGCAAAAAGGAGGGTACCGTCTTATGGGTTACTACTGAATCAGAAAAACGGAGAAAAGGTTCCCGGCACGACAACGCTTGTAGCTCCGACACCCGTCTGGCGGAACAAATGGACATCAGGAATACAGTTTTGAGAGTCAAATCCTTAAGTGCAGCCCTCTGTAGAGGTTTGAAAGGGGCCTCGCAGAGAGCCCGAACTACCAAGTTAAGACTCCATGAGGGACAAGTGATCCTAAGCGGTGGCTTCAAATTAAGGAAGCGGACGACATCCGGATGAGACGCCACCGGGAAACCATCCAAAGAGCCTAATAGGGAGCCGAGGGTGGAGACCTGCACTCACAGGGAACAAAGACAAACCCTTGGAGAGGCCGTTCTGTAGGAAGGCCAGAGCCTTACGAGCTGACGCCCCCCGCAGCAGCACACACAGTCTCGAAAACCTTCCAAACCCGGACATAAGCGAGAGAGGTAGATTGCTTCCTAGCCCTCAACAAAGTGGATATAACTTCTTCCTTATATCCCTTTTTTCTCAATCTCTGCTGTTCAAAAGCCAGGCCGCTAGACAAAAACGATCCGCCTAATCGAAAAATAGGGGACCCTGCCTGAGAAGGTGGGGAAGATGACCAAGATGGAGAGGGCCGTCCATGGCGAGGTTTACCAGATCCGCAAACCATGGTCTGTGGGGCCACTCTGGAGCTACCAGAATGACGAGACCCTGATGGAGCTAGATTCTTCTGAGCACTTTTCCCACTAGTGGCCAAGGGGGAAACATTTAGAGGAGAACGTCACGGGGTCAGGGAAGGAGCAGCGCATCCACTCCATCCGCGCAATATTCCCTTCTGCGGCTGAAGAACCTGGGAGCTTTCGCATTGTTCAGTGTGGCCATCAGGTCTAGGTGTGGAGTACCCCACCTGCGGATGATCAGCTCTATTGCTCTGTCTGATAACTCCCACTTGCCGGGGTCTAACCTCTGGAGACTGAGGAAGTTGGCTTGAACAATTATCCTTTTCCGCAATGTGGGATGCTGCTAGGTGATCGAGGTGACGCTCCACCCAGGCGAGGAGCTTGCTGGCTTCCAGGGCCACCAGGAGACT
This sequence comes from Rhinatrema bivittatum, assembly GCF_901001135.1. Lineage (NCBI taxonomy): Eukaryota > Metazoa > Chordata > Amphibia > Gymnophiona > Rhinatrematidae > Rhinatrema > Rhinatrema bivittatum. The sequence goes on along the minus strand of NC_042615.1, from coordinate 730,602,925 downwards.
CCTGGTGCCTCCCGGCCGATTGATGTAAGCCACCATGGTGGAGTTGTCCAAGAGGATTCGCACCGCCTTGCGATGGAGTAAAGGGAGGAAAACCTTGAGAGCCAGGCGTACCACTCGCGCTTCCAAGCTATTGATGTGCCAGCGAGATTGGGGACCAGTATCCCTGGGTAGATTGGTTCTGGCACACTGTCCCCCAACTGGAAGGCTGGCATCCGTTGTGACAACGATCCACTGTGGCGTCTGAAGGGACACCCCTTTCAGAAGATGGACAGGGGAGACCACCACTGCAACTCGGTGACGGTAGACTCTGAGAGTGGGAGGGGCGTCCGGATCTGCTCCGATACCGGCTTCCAGCGGGATAGTAAAGCTTTCTGTAACAGACGCATATGGGCAAAAGCCCAAGGAACCAGATCGATAGCGGAGGCCATGGACCCCAGGACCTGGAAGTAGTCCCATGCCATGGGTAGACCAAGTGAAAGAAAGGTGCGCACCTGGTCCCTGAACTTGATCATCCGCACGTCTGTGAGGAACACCTTGCCGACTCAAGCCCCCAAGAATTCCAGGGTCTGAGATGGTTGAAGCTTGCTCTTGGGAAAATTGATTATCCAGCCCAGGGAGGTTAGACAAATCAGGATCTTGTCGACTGCCAGCTTGCAGAGAGACTCCGACTTGGCCCGAATAAGCCAATCGTCCAGGTAAAGGTGACCCAGAACACCCTCTCGATGAAGCGAGGCCACCACTACCACCATAACCTTGGTGATAGTGCATGGCGCCGTGCCTAGGCCGAAGGGAAGCGCTTGAAACTGGAAATGTTGACCCAGGATCTGGAATCGGAGATACCTCTGATGGTCAAAGCGAATAGGAATGTGCAAGTAGGCCTCCGTCAGGTCGAGCGATGCCAAGAATTTGCCTGAGTGAACCACTGCTATCACCGCTCTTAGGGTTTCCATTTGAAAATGGGGAACCTTGAGAGCCCGGTTGACTTGTTTGAGATCCATAATTGGTCGGAAAGAACCTTCCTTTTTGGGAACGACGAAGTATATGGAATATTGACCAAACGCTTGTTCCTCTGCTGGAACTAGAACTATGGCACCCAGGTCCAGCAGTCTCTTCAGGGTCTGAACGACCACAGGCCGCTTTTGGCTTCCGCAGGGAGAGATGAGGTGAAGGTCCGGTAGGTCCCGAGCAAATTCTAACGCGTAGCTTTATTCTATTACTTCTAGGACCCACTGATCCATAGTGATCTTGGCCCATTCCTCGAGAAACAGGGACAGTCGTGCATCTAAGCTTTGACTGGAGAAATGGGCCGGCCGTATTTCATTGCGAAGAGGATTTGGTGGCCGAGTGCTGCTGATTACCATGCTGGAAGGACCGACACCCTCGAAAGGAATGAGACCAGGACTGGGATCTGGAAACATTACCTCTCTGAAAGGAGCCCCGAGCCCTGCTGTTATATCGATGTTGACCTCTAAAGCGAGTGCGAGACGGAAAGAAAGATTTAGGCTGTTTCGGGCAGTCCTCCAGCAGCTTATGAATCTTATTCTCACCCAGAGATTTAATAAGTTGTTCCAGGTCCTCACCAAAAAGCAAATGATCCTTGAAAGGGAGAGTGCCCAACTGTGCTTTGGAAGAGGAATCCGCCGACCAATTTCTCAGCCAGAGAGGCCACCTGGCCAAGACCGCAGAGACCATGGCTTTGGCCTGCACCTGTAGGAGATCGTACAGAGCATCGGCCCCATACGCAAATCACTCCTTCCAACCAATCGCCTGCTCCGCCTCTGCAGACGGGAGGTCCTGGACGCTGAGCAATTGTTGAACCCACCTGAGGCTTGCTCGCTGCATGAGACTGCTGCAGATTGTCACCCACACTCCTAAGGACAGTACCTAAAAAATGCGTTTGAGATAAAATTCCAGCTTGCGGTCCTGGACATCCTTCAATGCCGTGGCCCCCACACCATGGTGTGCTTGGTAACTGCAGAGACGGAGGAATCCACTTTTGGTATCTTGAGTAAATCCAGGCAGTCCTCAGGGAGAGTATAGAGCTTATCCATGGCCCTACCCACCCGGAGTCTAGCCTCCGGGGTCTCCCCCCCCCCCCCCAGCAGGCACCCGGAGCAAAGACTGCTGCGAGAGAGCCACGATCCCTGCTCTCTGCAGGCTGCACAGGTACTGGGATGCGGCATAATAAAGAACAAGGGGAAAAAAAAAAAGTGAGAAAAAAATGGAGCTGCGCTAGGCTGTGTCGGTCAGCGGAGGCAGGAACTGAACCCTGCTCACTGCCGGAGCTGTCTGTTGTCCTGAGATCTTGGCTGAGAAAGCCTCAGAACTCCCTTTACAGCCTTTTTTTTTTTTTTTTTAAAGGTACAAGCAAAAAGAAAAAGTGCATAAGTAACCTGCTACAGATCTTAAGGAAACTGCAGTAAAAAACGGAGAGCTAGCCAGGGGTGAGGAACTGGACCACCAGTATCATCCCAAAGGCCACCAGGAATGAGGAGCCTAGGCTAGTAAAACCAAGGGGCAAGCTCCCCTAGGCCCTCCACAGAGTGAGGAGAGAAGGCTGTCTCCCATAGACCACCAGAAAACTTTCAAAGGTTTAAGGAACACTAATACTTGCTTGATCCTAGAATAAAAAGATCCCCGCAGGGAAAAGAAGTAAGAAGAAATATTACAGAAGAAGGGGAACCGCAGGTTCAGCTGCTGATCTGCTGGAGACAGACAAATACTGAAGGGATACAGGGTAGGCTCTATCCTGATATAGGATATCATTTCAGTTTTAGTCTGTCTCAATCTGCTGGGCAGGAGGCTCAACCCACAGTCTGGACTGATCTGGGTACGTACAGGGAAGTAGTAATTTCTCCTTCCTCAGCATTAGGGCAGGACAAAACTCATCTTGAAAAGGGCAGATGGCTGCCAGAGGTCCAGTCAATACTGCCTGCGCAAACACGGCGTCCTCCCTAGCCCAAACATCCAAGTGGTAATACTTGGATAAGATGTGCAAAGATAATCATGTCGCCACTTGGCAAATTTCAGCAGGCAACAACAAACGAAGCTCTGCCCACAATACCACCTGAGCCCTCGTGGAATGTGGTCTACTCTGTTTCAGCAAGACCACCTCAGCGGCCACATAGACTGCCATAATGACTTCCTTAACACAGAGGCAATCTTTGCCCACGTCGCCAGTACTCCCTGCTTACCACCACATTGGAGCACAAACAGGTGATCGGACTTCCGAACTACTTTAGTCATCTCTAAGTACTGGAGTAAATGACACCTGACATCCAAAGAACACAAAAGACAGCACTTAGCTTCTTCTTTTTTCCTTTCCAAGGTGGGCAGAAAAATCTACTGATTGAAATGAAACTCCGAAATCACTTTGGGCAAAAAAAAGAGGGCACAGCTGAAGTTGAACAGCACCCGGAGTCATATTGAGAAAAGACTTGGAGCAGGAAAGAGCCTGGAGCTCAGAGACCAGAAATTCTGAACAGATTGCTATCAGAAAACCTTTTTTTCAAAGTAAGCAGACGTAAGGAAAGAGTATGCAATGGTCAAAACATCAGACCTGCCAAAAACTTGATGACCAAATTAAGGTCCCACAGAGGCATCGGAAGCCACAACGGGGGTGGCAAAGATGCTTATCTTTCTGCAAGAAACGGGACACATCTGGATTGGAAGACAAAGGCCCTCTATTGACTCTCCCTCCTATAACAAGCCAAGGCAGCAACTTGAACCTTTAAGATGTTAAGGGCCAAACCCTTAAGCAAGCCGTCCTGCAAAAATTCCAAAATCAAAACAATATCCACCTTGAGTGGTTGAGTACCTCGCTCATAATAGCAGGGCTCAAACACCCTCCAAACTCTAACATAGGCTACAGAAGTAGAAAAATACTGGCCCTGAAGAAGAGAGAAAATTACAGCAGGCAAAAAAAAAAAAAAAAAAACCTCGTTTCAACAACCGAGCCCTTTCAATGGCCAAACCATAAGATAGAATCAACCTAGATCCTTGTGCAGAATGAGCCCCTGACGTAACAGATCTTTCCGAGACAGTAGCCTGAGGGGACTGCCCACCAGAAGTCTCTGGAGATCAGTGTAGCACAGCCTTCAAGCCCAATCTGGACCCACTAAAAGGACGGTGTTGGTTTGACTTGCAATCTTCTGGATCAACCTATCAGAGGCTATACAGAAGGGTGCCACATGGCCATGCCTTAACAAGAGCGTTGATGCCCATTACTTTTGGGTCCTGCCTGTGGCCAAAGAAGCGTGGAACCTTTGCATTTGAAGGTCTCCAACAGGTCTAGATCCGGTAGGCCCTAGTGGTTCACCAGGAACTGAAAGGTCTCATCCGCCAGAACCCATTCTCCTGGGTCAGTTTCTCCTGCTGAGGAAATCAGCTCAGATACTGTCCTTTCCAGCAATGTGAGAGGCGGATATGCTTAAGAAATGATGCTCCTCCCACACCATGAGTACATCTATCTCCTCCAATACCATCGTCACATTGTTGGATATTATTTAACTGTTCGTTGTAAATATTTAAAATGCTATTAACCTTTTCTTTTTCCTTCCTCTCCCAGTTTAAGCATCCCTGTTTTTTGTAACTGCTTTCTTCCGCACTACAGTTCCAGTTTGTTTTTTCTTTCTATGCACCACTGTTTTAATGTAAACCAGCATGATGTGATTTTATCATGAATGCCGGTATATAAAAACCTTAAATAAATAAATAAATAAATAAATTATCCGGACCGCCTAAGCTCCTAGCTGCTAGTGAACTACAGGCACGCCAACCGAACTGCTTGTGTCTCCAGTGATGTTCCACTACCGCTCTGCTGCATTCCAGTGCTCTTGTACCACCAACTCCTGACAGTGAGCCCCCAAGACCCGGAGTCTCACATCTGTCATAAGTACCAACCAATCCAGCATTGTCAGGGAAATTACTTTCCTGATATAATCTGCCTGTAATCACCAATTCAACTGGGATCTCACCCTTAACAGGAGGAGCAGGCTCACCACATATTTATGCAATTGTGGACTCCATCGGGAGAGCAACAAACGCTGAAAAGGGAGCATATGTGCCCTTGCACAGGGAACTACTTCTAAAGCAGCAACCATCAATCCTAAGACTTGCAGGTAAGACCACACGGCAGGACAAACAGAATTCCGCAGGGATCGAACTTGCAACAGCAATGTGTGGATCCGAGACTCCGGCAGAAATACTATGCCCTGCCTTGTATGGAATCGAACCCAGAGATACTCCAGGATCTGAGACAGCTGCAAATTCACCACCCAGCCTAGTTCCTGTAACAACTAAACTACCGTGCAGGAAGCGCAAAGACTCTCTTCCACAGTCTTGGCTCGAATCAATCAGGTGTCCAGATAGGGGTAAAGCATAATGTACTACTTGTGAAGGGCCACCGCTACCATCACCATGACTTTGGAAAAGGTCCTGGGCACCATGGCTAACCCAAAAAGCAAGGCCTGAAACTGGAAATGATGATCAAGGAGAGCAAATCGGAGGAAATGCTGATATTCCTGATGGATGGGAATAAGCAGATACGCCTCCGTCAGATCCAGAGATGTGAGGTACTCCCCTGCTTGAATTGCCATTATGACAGTGCACTGTTTTTGTCCTGAAATGCATGACTCATAAATGTCGGTTGATGCCCTTGAGATACAGTATGGGCCAAAACGACCGTTCCTTCTTGGAATTGACAAAAATAAATGGAATAACGGCACATAGTCTGCTGCGATTCGTGAAAGGGAATCAACGCTTTCAGCCTGAACAGTTGTAATGTCGCTTCTACTTCTACCCTCTTCTGAGGGGAGTTGCATGGAGAGACCATAAAGGCATCCAGAGGAATTTGAAGAAATTCTAGAACATACCTGTTCCGAATCACTTCGAGAACACACTGATCCAAAGTAATTTGGACCCACTTGTGATAAAAGACGGGATAGGCAACCACCTATCCCCTACCCGCAAACCTTCATTGGGAAGACAGAGGGGCTCCACCTCCGAAGCTCGCATCCTTTCAAGATCCTTGGGAGGGGGGGGGGGGGGGCGGGGGAGAGGACTGAGACCTGCGGAAGAGATGGGACCTCTGGAAAGGACCTCCCCTATAAGGCTGAAAATAACAGTAGTCTCAAGAGCGGTCACTCACCCATAAAGACAGGGTTTCTTGTCCTTTGGCAAATCGAGGGACCTGGGTCTTTCCCCATTTTCTTGCCATTTTTTCCAATTCACTACCAAACAAAAGTGAGCCCTTGAAGAGCAGCTTGGTAAGATTGGAATTTGAAATAGTATCCATCGACCAGTTGCGCAGCCACAGCTGCTGCCTAGCCACAATAACCAAAGCAGCTCCTTTGGTGGCTGTGTAAATTAAGTCACAGTCCACTTCGGCTAAGAAGGCAGCCCTCAGTTCTACCATAGATCCAAGATCGGACCTGGTACACCAGAATCTTGACAAAAGACACAAAGAAGTCTGGAGCTACCAAGGCACAACAAGAACTATTTGCAAATTCATTGTCACTGCCTCAAAGGCTTGCTTTAGGATAGCCTCAATCTTCCCTATCCTGAGCATCCTTCATTGCCGCACCTTCCTCTACTGGAATGGAGGTACTTTTCGTGAAAGAACAAACCAAGGTATCCACCCTAGGGAAATGTTACTGCCCTCTGGCCTGCGGCTCCAAGGGGTATAACCCACCTAGATGCATCGTCCTTTAAAAGATGCCTCTGGTGCACTCCATTCCAAATCAATCACTCCTTAGTAAGCACTGCCAGTTAAGACGACTTGCCTAGGAAAAGGACGACGTGTCCATTCCAGGCCCTAGAGGCCCAAACCTGACATCCTGAGAGTTAGTGTCCCCTAACGACTTGGCCCATGAATCAATCAAGGGAGGAGACACTCCTGGCACATCTCTCTTGGTCTTACTCCCCTCAGGCCAAGGAGATGGACCATCATCAGCAAAATTAGGAGGCGGTAAGTCTCAGAGCATCCAGGCAGCGCTGACTCAGGCTTAAAGAAAGCTCCCCGATGTAACAAGAAGCACAAACAGATAAGCGCTTAGGCTTCTTCACCTCAAGCACCATGGTTGTAAGCATGCAGATCAGTAAAGGCTCGTTCCTAGATTACCTACGCATATAAGCTGTACCCAAAATGGTCACACAAAAAATGTGCATCCAAGAACACACGCTTGAGCTACTTGTCCAACTAGACACCCAAACTGGATGCCCAGTACTGACACCAAGAAAGACACCTAAGCTGGACACACAAGATGTGCATCCAGAAAGAAGAAACCCCAACCTGGATGCACAGGTGAGAATAGATGCACAAACGGATGTGCAGGTGCATGCTGACGGCCCAAGAGAGAAGGGTCCACAAGGCTGGGGACAAACCTAGGATCTGGGGTTTTGTAAAACAGTCCTTACTTGTCCATAGCTGCAGGAGACAGAGACTACTGACAACTGCCTAGGGCCACACTTCTTACAGCCCAGGGTGATGTCATAAAAGAGATGTGTCCTCTGTCTCCGTCAGTTAAAGAGATGAGAAATCCATGAGCAAGGTCTGGTCTAGAGGAACAAAAGGAATGGGATGTTTTGTACCTTTTGCAGAGATGGGGTCAACCTGGACAAGCTATATACTAAGACCAGGAGGAGCATGCTAGCACTATATTTCCACAAATGCCACTCCACTCAACATGACTGCATTGTGATACTACTTTCCCATCACATTAGTCCTGCTACTGAGTGGGGAAACAGAGTAATTTGGTCTTAGTGTTAATGTGATAGGGGCAAGAACAAACAACACTTAATGGTAGCAGCAGACACTAGTACAGCTAATGTTAGCACATAGCAAGTGATGTACATTGCACAACATGTTTACAAAAGACGTCAATGAACATAACACCAGCATTACATAAATGTTTCCCATTAATTACACTACACAATATGCTAGTGCAGTGATTCTCGACTTCTTGACTGTACTTTGGGAAAGTCCTTTCTGTACTATAATGCTGGCAGCTCCAGCATGCTCCTTCCCTCAACCCCCCAGAGTCCAAGTTCAAGTCTATCAGATAGTACCCCACTGCTTTCTATTCCAATCCTTTCTGCTTGTCCTTGCATCAATACAGTAAAACTGCTAAGGAAAGGAAGAGGGGGGAGCAGGAGCAGGGTGCCCACACAACAGCTGTAAAGAGCCTCTGCTCCCTGTTCTAGCCCCTCTTCTCTGGACATTGCCCCATGCCCTAGATGTTTGTGCTGCAAGGACTTGGGACTCAGCTGACAGCAAGTGGGGAGGGAGTCGCCTCAAATGCTAGTCAGGCAAGAATGATTTGTAGGGTGGGAAGGGGAGTGAAAGCTCAATGGGATGAATGCTTTGGGGATGGGACTGGAAGCAGTACAGAAGGTAGTATTGAAAGAGGTGAGGAGCGATGTAAATGCTTGGGGGAGAAAGCATAAGATACTGTCATGGTATTTGTCACTTCTGTTCCTGCTGGCCAGGGAAAGGATTGGGAGGTCAAGCCAAGCCATTTCGGAGGGACAGGAAACAGCATTCCAGGGATAATGAAGACTGAGGGGAGAAGAGATCAAACCTATGATAAGGCATGGGAATGGAGGAAGGGAAAATCCAGGACAGGGATGGGGTGGAGGCACAAGAAGGGAGGAGAGAGACACTGAGGCCTGGGGCCAGAGGAAGAAATGCAAAGGGAGAAAGGATTCTGGATAAGGGGCAGGTGATAGAGGGAAAGAGAAAGGACCAGGTAATGGGAAGTGGGAGAGAGAGAGCAGAGATGCAGAATGGGGGGGGGGGGGGGGAGGAGAAGGTGCAAAGAGAGAGAGAGGGAAGACCAGGATTGAGGAAGAGGGTCAGGCAGATAGAGACAAAAGTGGAGAGGTAGAAGGCAGGGGGTGAGAAAAAAAAAGAGATCCTGGATTTGTGGGTGGGGTTATGTGGAGAGAATCCTAGAATGGATGAGGAATGGAGGAGTGAGAGAGAGAGAGTAGGAGAAATGGGGAACAGAGCAGAAAGAGCGAAGGAAAAGGAAGTATTAATATTCCATTCTGAAGCAAAAGAGCCAAAGGAGGAGGAAGGAGGGCATCAAAGAGACAGAGAAAACAAGAAAGAAAAGGAGGACCAGAGAATGAAAAGACAGACTAAGCAAGGAAAGCAAGCCAGAGACCCCAAAGACCGGAAACCTTTATTATCAGCTAGCGAAAATTAACAACTCAGTAGTGTAAAACGTCTTGGGATCCAGTTCAAAATCTCTTAGCTGAATGTATCTCCCATGTATTTATTTATATTTGATATGATGCCTTTAATCCAAAAAATATCAAAGCATGTTACAATCTAAAATAACATGCAACCGACAGCAATTAAAACAAGTTAAAAAACCCCCCACTAACTAATGTCTATCCCATATCCTCTTAGCCTAGAACTAAATCCAAAAGGCCAGCTCAAAAAGCTATGCTTTAATTTGTTTTCACAAAGTCAAATAGACAACTTCTTTTCTTCAATCCTGTAGTATACTATTCCACAAGCAAGCTGAAAAACCAAAAGCTTGTTGACATTTTGCTTCGGGTCTCATTGAAACACCCGCTGGCGCGGCCAACAATGCCTGCTGAGGCAACCCCAAAGATCTGCCACACTGAAATACGATTGATAAGATCTTAAAGTGCACCTGATACTTCACTGGTAACCAATGCAATGTTTTTACAATTGAGGATTTGTAATCATTAATCTTTGTTTCAGTCAACAACCTAGGTGCTGTGTTTTGCAGATATTGCAAATGCTGAAAATTATAAGCAAATAACCCTTGATATAACGAATTAAAATAATCCAAGCGTCTGGTCATTAGGGCATGGATCACCAGAGCCAAACTGTCTATCAAGATAAGGGCAAATTTAACAAATATGACGCAACTGATAAAATACACTTAACCACTGCTAAAATTTGTCCATGCAATGACCATTTAGAGACCCATGTTCAGTCAACCAGCAAGTGGACAAGTTATCTGGCTAAAATTAGCCAGATAACTTGACCCGAAAATTCAGTGGGATATGTGTCCTGCTGAATATACTTGCCTAAAGTTATCCAGCTACCTTTTATATAAATAACTTTAAACCTAACTGGAAAACTTTTGAATTATCTGTAAACCGAGGTGATGTTCCCAACGTGCCACGGCATATAAAAAATTTATAAATAAATAAATAAATATGGCTAGTTAAGTCTAAAGTTATCCAGCTATGTATGGCAGGATAACCAGATATCTGGCCTTGTGTGGCAGGTTAAGTGGCACTCATATGATTTTAAAAAAAGCAAAAAGAAAACTTAACTGTGATTCTCCTGGCCCCACTGCGACACCCCCACCATAAATGTTTATGACCCCTACTAGCAGAGTCCCCTTCCCCCATCCCCTCCGAAGAGAAACAAAGATATTATTGGCTCTGACTCTCCCCCCCTCCCACTCCCTTTCCATTAAATAGAAAAAATATATGGCCTCTTCACACCCCCAGCGCCCTCAGTACCTGATCGCACAGCACGGTTGGAAGCGTAGGCTGTCATTATAACCATCCAGCTAGACAGTTATGCTGACAGCTTATGCTTCCAGCGCTGCTACCCAGAGCAATGCTGGAAGCATCCAGGATCATGACATACTTGGATCCAGAACTGCAAATTAGGGTATGATCAGGTACTGGGTGGGTAGGAAGACTTGTGAGTGGGAGGGGCAGAGATAGCTGACACAATAATATCTTTACTGTTTCCGTTTCCCTTCGGAGGGGGCTCAGACAGCAGTGGTTTTAAACATTTTTACTAATGTGACATACTGTACATCTGCATGATGTACAATACAAAGTTGAAACACCAAAGTTGAAACACCAAACGAAGTCCAAATTAAGGAGAATAAATATATGAACTCAAAATCCAAATTTCTGCTCTTAACAAACTTTTCTCTAATGTGCTATCATCAATCCCAAATATATTTCCAACATGAGTCCTTGTTTCAAAAATGAACCATTTTCTGCATCAGAGGTCTCCTTTCTTTTGTGGAGAAACTCCATCCTAACTTATATACCCAGATATCTTTTGAATACTGAGCCCATGAAGTTTAGCATAATAAAAGTTATATTTAACATTTTATGTGCATATGAACTGAACAACAAAGACTTGAACTTATGATTATACTGTGGGCTCAATAAGAGGCAAGAAGTGTATGTATGTTGTGGAGAGAAGGATGACCAAAATGATAAAGGGGAGGGATCGAGCTCCCTCTGGGGAAAGGCTAATGAAGTTAGGATTCTTCAATTTGGAGAGAGATGGCTGAGGGGAGATATAAGAGGTCTATAAAATAATGAATGGAGTAAAACAATTAAACATCAATTGGCTGTTTATGCTTTCAAAAAGTACAAAGATTAGGCAACACAATAAAGTTACTAAGTTGTACATTTAAAATAAGAGAATTTTTTTTTACTCAATGCATAATTAAGTTCTAGAATTTGGTGCCAGAGGATGTGGTGAAAACTGTTACTGTAGCTATGTTTAAAAAAAAGTTTGGACAAGTTCCTGGAGAAAAATTCCATAAACCATTATTAAGAAGAAGTTACTGAAATCCACTGCTTATCCCTGGGATAAACAGCATGAAATCTATATACCCTTTGGGATTCTGCCAGATACCTGTGACCTGGATCGAACACTGTTGGAAACAGAGCACTGGGCTCGATGGACCTTTAGTCTAACCCAGTATGGCAATCTTAGGAGCCTATGTTGACATTCTTTTTATATTATAACAAGGCGACTCCGTAGACAGGCTGAGCCCAATATTCAAAACATGTTGAACGCTACTTAGATGGGTAAGTAGGACTTATCCAGCTAAGTGGCAGCCGTTGTATCTCCAGCTATGCTCAGTGTTCACCACTTAGCAGGTTAAGACACTTACAGGCCGATACAGTACAGTGCACTCTGACGGAGCGCACTGTTAACCTGCCCTTGGACGCGCGTTTTCCCTTACCCCTTATTCAGTAAGGGGAGGAAAATGCGCGTCCAACCCACGGCACCTAATAGCGCCCTCAACATGCAAATGCATGTGGATGACCCTATTAGGTATCCCCATGCGATAGGTATGCCCGCGCAATACAGAAAGTAAAATGTGCAGCTAAGCCGCACATTTAACTTTAAGAAATGTTTCTGCCAATACCGGGAAAGTGCACAGAAAAGCAGTAAAAACTGCTTTTCTGTGCACCCTCCGACTTAATATCATGGCGATATCAAGTCTGAGGTCCCGAAGAGTAAAAAAAGTTAAAAAAAACATTTTAAATGGGCCGGCGGCTGTCGGGCCAAAAACCGGATGCTCAATTTTGCCGGCGTCCGGTTTCCGAGCCCGTGGCTGTCAGCGGGCTCGAGAACCGACGGCGGCAAAATTGAGCGTCTGCTGTCAAATCCGCTGACAGCCGCCGCTCCGGGCTAAAAGGAGGCGCTATGGACTCGCTAGTGTCCCTAATGCCTCCTTTTGCCTGTTTCTACCGCACCACCTAATTTAAATACTGAATCACGCGCCAGGAGAGCAGGCTTTCGTCCGCTCTCCCGCGGACTTTACTGAATCGGCCTGTTATGCAGCTAAGTAGTTAGCCAGATAAGTCAGGGGTGGATAGTGGATGATATGGTGGGCTCTACTTATCTAGCTAAGGGCCTGATTCACTAGGGCTTTTCTCCCATTCTGTATCTATGGGAAAAATGCTTAAGTGAATCAGGTCCTTGGCCGGATAAGTAGCGACAGTCGTACTTATTTTAAGTTAATCTGATAAGTTCGACCTGCTATAGAGCAGGGCCCGATTTCTTCAGGACTTTACACTGTTCAGTGCCTGTGTTAAAGCCCTGGATAAATCCCCCCCAAGGGTTAGCGAGGATATTTTTGGTCAGTCGGTGGCTTTTGGCGCTCCTCACCCAGGCTGGAGCTCCTTAGCAAGGGATTGTGTTTTCCCAGCTGTGCCGTCAGCATGGACACGAGGTTGGTAAGGAAGGGGGCGCCGTAGTACTTCTGATCGGTGTACAGGAAGGGTCTCCTCTTCTTTTTCAGATAGAAGCATTCCTGCAGAATCGCATCGCACAGACGAGAGCGTAGCTCAGTCAGCTCCACCACCTCCTCTTTCCCAGTAACAGCACTTGGCAGCCCCGGCACAAAAACGGTCTTGGTGAAGCTCTGGTACCAGCGGTCAGCGTCCAAGGCGAAGGTCTGCGGGTATACCACGTACTTGAGCCGCTGGATACGGGTGAGCAATCGCAGCTTCTCGGCGACCGTCGGAGCGACGTGCACGAGTTTCTGGTATTCCTCGGCTCGCCGCCGCAGCGAGGCCTTGCTACGGGCTGTGAGGGAGGCCAACACGGGAGGATAGAGCGATGAGGCCGGGGCGGACTCCGAATGCAAACCCCGCCATCCAGGTATAGCGGCTTTAAAACCGAACCTGTACAGCTTCCAATCTCCGCGTGCTATCATCTTACACTAAGTACAGGCTGATGGAAATCAACTTCCGGGTTGCACGAAAGGCTTAAAGGAGCGTATTCCATGAGACAGCCAATCAAGGCGTTCTGACATTTTAGAACGCTACTTGGACCATTACATGCGCAACAGTGACGTCTAGTTGCATGGCAAGAAAACTTCCGGGTTACAGGAAATCCATTTTAAGGGCTGTGGTGTAGGTGGTTAATAGGGGGGAGGCTTAGTGTGGCTTTTGTAAAATATGTTTTGTTTTATGTGGGTTTAGCAGTATATTTGCTATGTCAAACTAACACGAAACGAGCTTGTTAAAAAAAATTGGGGAAGTTGTTTTGGTTTTTTTTTTTTAATTTTGAGTATTTACCTAAGGGGAAACATATCCATATGGATGGTAGTTAAGGGGCGTGCCCATGTTATTGCTATTATTGGATGCTATAACATTACGTTTTAATGTAGGGATTACCAAATTCTGAATTAAATCGCAGCATTAATCTTAGAGCCTGATGTCGTGCAGGGTTTTCGAGTTTTGTCCAGTTGGAAAAAAGCGTAATACATCTAGCCTGTAATGAATTATTAAAATTGCTCTCGAATCTATGAAGCTATTAATTAATATTGCCCCCGGAACAACTAGAAATGGTTACCTAGCCCTTGCTATTAATTATTATACTAAACATGAAAAAAAATAAATGTAATGAGCATGGTTTTTAATTGTGGCTATGTTTCATAATTTCAACTTTAAGGACAAACATATAAAACAGTCATAGTTTTAGCCCATTAAAGATGAGTAGATTTGTAATTAATGAGTGTAGAAGGAAGTAGGCCTATTTAATAATTGCACATGCTTTTGGGTGGACTCTAAAAATATTAGTATGGTTTGCTTTCAGATAAATACTTTTTACAAAGTAGAAAAAAGGGGCATGGTCAAAATTATCTAAAATGAGTAAATTCATGTCAAAAGGAGAATTGTGAGGAAAAAATCAGAGTTGTAAATGTTAATTATATCTGGAGGGGTGGGAACAACTAAAGAACTTTGTGATTGTGAGGTTTCCAAAATTAAAAAGGGGAAGGGGAGAAGGATATAGTTGGAACTGTGCTAGGAAATTTTATGCTGCCAAAGAGAAACTGCAGTCTGGTTCAAAATGCAAAATATGAAAAACATTTTGTACCTTAAAAAAGAGGAAGGAAAGGGAGAACATAAGAAGTTGCCATACTGGGTCAGGCCCAGCATCCTGTTTCCAACTGTGGCCAATCCAGGTTACAAGTACCTGACAAGTTCCCAAAACATTAAGTAGATCCCATGCTTGTAATGTCAGTAATAGCAGTGGCTATTCCCTAAGTCAACTTGATTATTAGCAGTTAATGGACTTCTCCAAGAACTTATCCAAGCCTTTTTTAAACCCAGCTACACTAACTGCCCTAACCACATCCTCTGGCAACAAATTGCAGAGGGATCTTTTGAAATGGGCTACAATCTTAGCCCTTTTCACAGCATTATCATAGGAGAACTATTAATGTAGGTCCCTTGAGCATAATGGGGAACAAGCATGAATATAAGGCTTTTCACAGGGAATCTGTATCCTTTGTGATAAAGTTCCTCATCAAATATTGTGGGATATGAAAGCAAGGGAATGCAGTGGACAGCATGAGCAAGTAGTTGGCTTTCCTCATTATGGTATTGTTGATAATAGAGGAGAGTATGTTGGTAAGGTTGAGTAAGGCTTGCATGGTGAATATGAAGGTAGATCAGGACTATTAAGTCTGCCTAATTTACTTCCTTTTGACTCACTATTTGAGTGATTTATTCAGTCATTTTTTAAAATGTGAATACAAACCAATTCTAGAGTCTTCTGCACACTTCACATTCAAATGAAGGATTAGGCAGATATACAACTTTATGCTTAATGGTGTTTAATGTTTCTCCATCATTGATGAGATTAAGTTGTATTCAAGCTGATGCATTCTTGCTTGGCAGATTTGACACCATTGTATTCTGTATTTAAGCAAAAATCTAGGTTCTCCAGTCCACAATCCAACAGCCAGAAGATGATCTCTGGTTTTCCTTTTGCTTATTTGCAATTTAGGATCCGTGGTGCTTACTCCATGCTTTTTAAAAATTTTTATTTTTCAGTTTTTCCCTCTACTGTCTTCACTGGGAAGCTGTTGTACACATTCACAACCCTTTCTGTGAAGCAATATTTCAAATGTTATTCTTTAGTCTATCCTCTTTTAGCAGGACCTCTTGTTCTAACCCTTCCTTTCCACTGAAAACAATGTTTGCTTTGTGTGCATTATTTATATCTTTGCGGTATTTGAATAATTCTTATCATGTTCTCCCTCTTCTAAGTTATATATATATATTTAGGGGCTGATGTAATAAATCCTGCACTAAAACCCACGCAAACATTTAGCACAGCACTGCAATAACTGGAGACTGGTGGCCCCATGGGTTGCAATAAGCTAATAGCATGCAAATCCCTCTTGAGTTAAAAAAAAAAAAAAAAAAAAAAAGTGACACTAAATGAAAAAAAAGTCCTTTTTTAAAACTCATGGGCTGTTTGTATGCCAATTCATACTAAAATCTCTTTTTTAAAAAAATGCCTGTGGGCAGTGGGGCATGATCCTTCTTTCTTCCACCCCCACTGTGTGGAGAACCAGCTCCCTTCTGCCCAAACTCAAAAAAATAAAGTAGCGGCAAGAGCCCTCAAGTGGGTATTTAAATTGCAAATCCTCGCCCTCCAGAACTATCAGAAAATCCTCCTTCCCCCCTCCTAGAAGCAGAGAAGACCTTACCTCCTCCCACCTAGCCACTGAGTGATCCCTCCACTGTTGGCTATCAGTGAAAACACCAGTCCCCATTCAGAAAACAGAGTTCCCAGCAAAGTAGGCAATATCTCCTGGTGGAACAATTTATAAAAATCTATGTGAAACCCAGATTCTTACTATTGGGAAGGTTCTTCACAGCTTTCTGCATGTCAAGTAGCATGATAGGCTCTGCTAATCTGACACTGCACCTCCGTCACTACAGGGAGTTTGATCTTTATCAGGTATTCATTTATGTCTTTAACAGAGCACCAACCCTCCCCTGCATTTAGCTCTGAAAAGTAAAATAAATGTCTCATTTATTTCTACTAGGTTATGGGATATATGACCTCTTTTTATGCGGATATCCATAATCACATTGCTTTTGTTTCTTTTCTTCAGCATGTAAACCAGAAGAGAGCCTGAACGATCTCTCATTTCTTAGAGTGTAGACAGATGGACTCAGGACCAATGGGTTATGCGCCCCTGCCACAGATAGAGCAAGCTGACATCACAGTATATATACTCCTGCAGTGACCCCAGCCTGCCAGTATTCTCTGTCTCCAGCAGATGGTTTACGTGCATCTCCCTCTGAGGATTGCTGTAAATTTTGGAAGGAGAATTTTAAATTGAGGAAATGAAAGTCCCTTTTTCCTGCAGTGATACCTAAAGGTCCCTCCCCCAGTTGAGAATTCCTGAGGTGATTTCCATAGTCCCTCAGAGTTGTGCCTTGGTCTGGTAGCTGGTTCCCAGCAAGGACTTAGCTGTTAGTACAGCTGAAAGGCAGCAGGTGCAGGAGGCCGAGCAGATGCCCTCTCCCCCTGCAGCCGGAGACAATCTCTGTACTCAGCCAGTAAGCACTGAGCTGGGGTAAATTTAAAAAAAAAAAAAAAAGGGGTTTTTACCTACAGAGACAGAGGGATTTTAGGATTTCCTCCAGTTTCCGTGCATGGCATGCCATCCCAACATTCAATTCTACTTCAGTTGGAGTTAGGGTAACTGTGCAGCCTGGCGGGTTGAGCGGCCCTGGTGGGCTAGGCCCCGCAGTTAGGCTTTTTGCTTACATGCCGCATGATAGGCGCGGCATCATTTTTGTGTGCTTCTGTATGTGCTTTACTGCCCTCTACAGGACATCTGCTCGCGCACTGCATTGATTCTGCACACACGTGCGCTCAGCTTTAGGCGGGCTTTTGCGCGCACAACCTTTTTAAGTGTGATGATACACTTCCGCTGGGTGCACAAGTTGTGTGCGCGCCTTGCTGCGCTTATTTCCAGGGCACCTAAATTTTGTGTGTAAATTTTTCAGTGCATTTCAGTGCATTTCAGTGCATTTGGGCATCCAAATGGCAGATGAAATTTAATGTGGATAAGTGCAAGGTGATGCATATAGGGAAAAATAACCCATGCTATAATTACACGATGTTGGGTTCCATATTAGGTGCTACAACCCAAGAAAGAGATCTAGGTGTCATAGTGGATAACACATTGAAATCGTCGGTTCAGTGTGCTGCGGCAGTCAAAAAAGCAAACAGAATGTTGGGAATTATTAGAAAAGGAATGATGAATAAAACGGAAAATGTCATAATGCCTCTGTATCGCTCCATGGTGAGACCGCACCTTGAATACTGTGTACAATTCTGGTCGCCGCATCTCAAAAAAGATATAATTGCGATGGAGAAGGTACAGAGAAGGGCTACCAAAATGATAAGGGGAATGGAACAACTCCCCTATGAGGAAAGACTAAAGAGGTTAGGACTTTTCAGCTTGGAGAAGAGACGACTGAGGGGGGATATGATAGAGGTGTTTAAAATCATGAGAGGTCTAGAACGGGTAGATGTGAATCGGTTATTTACTCTTTCAGATAATAGAAAGACTAGGGGACACTCCATGAAGTTAGCATGGGGCACATTTAAAACTAATCGGAGAAAGTTCTTTTTTACTCAACGCATAATTAAACTCTGGAATTTGTTGCCAGAGAATGTGGTTCGTGCAGTTAGTGTAGCTGTGTTTAAAAAAGGATTGGATAAGTTCTTGGAGGAGAAGTCCATTACCTGCTATTAAGTTCACTTAGAGAATAGCCACTGCCATTAGCAATGGTTACATGGAATAGACTTAGTTTTTGGGTACTTGCCAGGTTCTTATGGCCTGGATTGGCCATAAGATGCTGGGCTTGATGGACCCTTGGTCTGACCCAGTATGGCATTTTCTTATGTTCTTATGTTCTTTGGACGCACAGTTACCGCCACTAATGGTGCTGGTAAACAAGAAGCCTAAGCGCCTTTCTCTTTGCGTTACCTGTCATATTAGGGCTTCCTGGTCTGACCTGTCTTCCAGTATGTGTCAGCGCTGTTTGGATGCTCATGGGGAGTTGTCTTCCTTGGATATTGCTAAGCCTGGATCCTCCCATTCTGATGATGGTCTGGTTAAGGCTTTAGCTTGGAAGTATGCCAGATTTTGGTATTCCCTTGACTGGCTCCTCCGCAGAAGATGGCAGTTCAGTTGGGCCTGCTCCAGTACCTTCTAGACTTGGCCTGGATCCGGCCGCTTTTTTCTAGGTGGAGTTTTTTCAGGGTCTGCAGGCCTTTGTTCAGGCGCAGTCCTCCACTTCGCTCACTCCTGTCAGTTTGGATCCTCAGCCAGTGACCCTTCCCTCTTCCACTCCTACGGTTAAGCTCCGAGGCATGTCTCGGTTTTCCACGGGTATCCCTGGTAGGGATCCGGATAGCATGGTTGATAAGGCGGATCCTGATTCCTTGGAAGATGGGGAAATTCCTCCTGGTTTGTAGCTGTATTGGACCATGTTATGATTTTTTCATAGAGATGAACTGCTGGCCATGATTTCCCAAACCTTGAAAATCCTGGGAGTGCTGGGGCAGATTCAATGTCCGAGCTGAAGAAGATTCCCAGTTTGGTTTTCTTGTGAAAAGTCTCTTGCTTTTTTCCTGTTGTGGACGCCATTCAGGAATTGATTGTTCTTGAATGGGACACCCTGGAGTCAAATTTCAAAGGGGATCGGGCATTGGAAGGCCTCTACCCTCTGGATCCGACTGTGAGGGAACGTTTGTGTTTTCCCAACATGGATGAACTGGTCTGCGCCGTCTCTAAATGGACAACTATCCCCGTGGAGGGAGGAGCAGCCTTGAAGATGTGCATGATAGACAGATTGAATCTATCCTTAAGCAAGCCTTTGATGCAGTGGCAATGACGTTACAGGTTGCTTTATGTTGTGCTCTGGTGGCATGTTCTTGTCTGTTTCTCTCTCAGGAGGTGGATGATTCTGAGGTGAATTCAAGAGCTGCCACCTTTTTAGCAGATGCGGGCTGTGATTTGGTCTATACCTTGGCCAATGGAGTGGCTTCGGTGGTTGCGGCCAGTCAGCTATGGTTGCAAATTGGTCTGCTGATGCAGCCTCCAAAGCTAATCTAACAAAAGTTCCCTGTAAAGCCTTACTCTTGTTTGGGAGCGAGTTGGAGAAGCTGGCCAGTAAGTGGGGCGAATCTCCAGTTCCCCAGGTACCAGAGGATAAGAAGCAAATGCAGCATCCCATTTCTATGAGGCGTTGTCTCCAGGGTTCCAAGTGTTTTCATCCCTTCAGAATTTCGACATTTCAGAGCACTCAGCCTTTTGGTAGGTTGCAGTCTGTTGCGTCCGTCGGTCACAGACGGCTGTGGCCACTCTGCCTCATCTCTTTTTTGCCTTTCTCTGCCTCCATGGGTAAGATGGCTGGTGCCGAGTGCCGAAACCCTCGGCATCTCCAACTCAGCATGGACAGCCCCGTCCACCATGCTCCTTCCTGTGGCCTCCTAGGGCACGCTCGCGCACGCTGCCTACGCTTATCTACATGTCATGGCGGGAACCTCGGGGGCGTCCCCACCGCATAACGTTCATACCTCCGGGTATTTAAACCTCCGCTCTGCTCAGAAGGAACGAGTTAGCAAGGACTTCGGTTTAGCTACTCTGACCACTTCTAAGCTGCATGCTTAGACTCCTCGCTACCCTCCGGGGTTTCTTGCTCCTGAAGAAGCTCTGGGCTCCCGCTCCTCGGGGGCCTCTCGCTTCCAACTACCCTTCGGGGTTTCTACCACTAACTAGACAACCGCTCCTCGGGGGTCTTTCTTCTCTTTTCAGGATTCTGTGCTTCCAGGTACTCGCTCCTCAAGGGCCTATCCTGCACCTCGGACCTCGGGTCCCACTGTCACCATCCACCAGGGGGATTCCTGCACTATTCTTCAGTGAGTACCTCTATGATCCAGCTCTCCAATTCCACTCATCAGGTTCGGCTTATCCCGCTCTGCAGAACACTACCAACCTTCTACATCTGGGTGAGACCTAGTCATCTGTCTGAACATATTGGCACCTTGCTGGACTTCAGTGCTATATCCTCCTGCATCATTACCATCAATCTACAGCAGTACAATAAGCTTTCCATCTTCAGTGTCTGCTCTGAGTCTAGCCTATCGCTGTGGTTCCCCACAGGGCCCCTCCCTGTGGGAGGAGTCATCACCACTGCGACTAAGAGTCCACACTATGCCTCAACAGCCCAAGAGGAGGGAGCTCGGGTGGTGGATTGTCCCGAGTTTCCCAATGAAGGTTTGCCGACCCACCTTCAGGAAGTGGAGATAGGTGGACACCTATCTCTCTTTTATCAGAGGGGTGGAGATCGCATTAGATCAATGTCCTGGAAATGAATCGGGAAGGATATGTGCTGGAATTTCGCAGCATTCCTCAGGACGTGTTCCTGTTGTCTCCTTGCCACTCTCCACAGAAGAAACAGGAGGTGGCATCCATGCTCATCCGGCTGAGGGCTGTGTTTTCCGTGCCTACGTCTCTGGAAAATATGGGGCACTATGCTATTTATTTTATTGTGCCCAAGAAGGAAGGTTCTTTTCAGCTTATCCTGGAGCTCAAGAGTGTCAACCGGCATCTGCGGGTGACTCATTTTCACATGGAAACCTTACGCTCTGTGATAATGGCCATGCAATCGGGAGAATTTCTGACCTCCCTGGATCTGTCTGAGGCCTACCTTCATATTCCTATCCATTTGGAGCACCAACATTTCCTGCACTCCATTATCCCTTTCGGTTGCTGCCTTTTGGTCAAGCTACCACCCCCAGAATGTTTTCTAAGGTTATGGTGGTTGTGGCGGCGGTGTTGAGGAAAGATGGCTGATTTGGGCCAAGTCTTTGGAAGAAAGCTGCCTGGTGACTAATGAGAATTTAGGTTAATTACTGTTTTAAGAATACTGCCCCATGTTGACTAGTAACTGGAATAAAAAGGCCTGAAGAGAAAAAAATTCAGCCCAGAGATAGAACAACTGAGGCTGAGAGCGGCATGAGAGTGCAGAGTGAATGCCTGATAAGAAAGGTGCCAAGAAAGTTACAAGAAACAATGGAAGCACTGAGTAAGCATAATATATGATGTCTGAGAGGCACATGAAAGAAAATTACCAGCAAACGTAAGGGATGAGAGAGGGGAAGGGGAAGCATATGCGAGCCTCGTTTAACAGTATAAAAGACTAAGGCAAATTTAAAACGATAAGTAAACTGGCATTGCTCACAAAATACTATATTCTGTAAGCTGGGCTTCGTTTAATTCCATAAGGAAAACACAATCTTGATTTTCTTTATAGTTTCTGCTATCTTAACTTTGTATGCATGCATGAAATAAACAAATCCTGCCAGCAATTATAGATCTCTAAGCTACTTAATAAATGTTCAGTTTTGAAACTGAAAGTCTGTTTCATCACTGGCTCTCTCTGGGGAGGAAACCAGGCTGGGTAAGTTTCAAGGTTTTAACATTTTGGTAGCATAGGATGGTTTAAGCGTGACAGGTCCAGTCGGAACCGCAGGTACGGTTGGAAGAATCGGAACAGCGTGTACGGGCAGAATTAATCGGGACCAGAGGTCTGACTAATCAAGACCTAACGGGACCACGGGCACGATTAGGCACCAAGTGAGGTTCATGAGACCACATGAGTATTTTCCTTTACATATGTAAGTATTTTTATTTACATTTATTGTAGCTTGAAGTTGGCAATTTGTTTGTTTTAAGGCATTCTAAGTTTAAATTCATTATGTCACAAGGTATAGGATTCTCCAGTCCCCTTGCATTGAAGTTAAAAGCATTTCTAAGTATTGTAAGAATTGGGCAGTGTGGGCGGAACAGGATGCATTCATGAGCTGGCCTGAGGACAGCAGCTTTACAGCCCTGGTTCTGCAACAATTGCTACAATTCTTTAAGCATAAAAAGACAGGAAAGTCTTTAACACAACATTTGCATTATTTTAACATGTTTATGGTTACACGGGAGCATAGGATAGGCACCGGATTAGATTCCCAGAGTTCAGGATCAGTTCCATGCTCCCCTCCCCCTTATGAGAGCAAGGAATCAGGATTTAACCCCTGGTTGGCCTATAGTGCAGGGAGCCTTACATTTACAGCCTTATAGCCTTGGACTGTTTGTTTTTATAGTTTGTAAAAAGGATTGTATGTTGCTCATAGTAGCTAGTTTTGTTTGAAGACTGTAGTTTCTCAGCCCTGAGTGCCTTTCTCTTTCAACAAAGCAGATGTTTGAAATTGTTTATACAGAGATCTGATAGAGCTGAGATAAGATTCCTTTTTACTTTTCTGCTTTAATATATTATAAATCACGTGGTTAGAACAGAATAGGATTTCTTTCTTTAGATAAAATAGTCACAGTAGTTTCTTTAGTAAATGAAAATAAAGTCTTCCCAGGTGATTAGACTGAAAAAGAAAGCATTTTTACTATTTGCCTTTATTTTGGATATTATCTATTGGCATTCCGGCTTCCTGCTTTGCACTATAGAATTGTGAGACATGTTTGTGCAAAATGTGCTCATCTGAAGCTATTTTCATATAATAATTAGATTTCGAAAGGCTATAAATATTTAATTTATTATCAGAAATGGATATATTGCTTTTTCTTGTTTCAGAATTCCTAGGGGAGTTAATTACTAGTGTTAAAGTTTAAAACTTGAAAGGACAAGGCAGTTAAGGGGTTAACAGCAGAGAGAAAGGGGGGTGAGTGGGGAATGCAGGAAAGTGTTTCCTAGGAGAAGAGAAGACACAAACGGAGGAGAAAACTCCATTCAATGAATTAATCTTTCAGTTTAAAAACAGATTTAGCAAGAATGTTTAGTTTCATTTTCAGTGAATAAAAATCTGTATCTTGTCAGTACAGGGAATACAGAATTGATTGAGCTTTTTCTTTTTGGAAAGCGTTTTGTTTGTTTGAACAACAGAGTGTTACTACTGTAAGTTTTTGACGATGCGAGTAAGTGTAACTGATGGAGTAAGTTATGGCATGGTAATGTTAAATATATATATATTCAATGCTAAAATATGTCAGTTAGAAATTGTCATATCCTGACCCAAGATGGCCGCCACACGGTGAACACGCAGCCTGCCGAGCTCCGCGTCTTTTTCCTTTTTATCTCGCCTGAAGTGATTTTTTGGATTTCTATCTAGTCTCCATGCCACACACAAAGCGTAAGGCTAGAATTAGAGAGGCAATGGTCTCCACTCCTGTTATACCTGTTCGACAGACGCGGATCGAGGATGTGCTACCGGGTTTGCTGATAGAGCCGGTGAGGGGAGCCGCTGGCGTTAATGGCGGTGAGCGGATGCCACACGCCCTGGCTGAAGAGATCTCATTGAGTCCCGGCGAGCTGACTACCCCCTCTCTATCTTGCAAGCCCCCGGGTTGTGAAGGGGGAGAACAAATGCAAGAAACCTCGTTGAACCTATCCTTGAGAACACCGGAGGAGCCCCAGAGAGACGGCTTGAATATCACGCCGGCTTCGGAGAGGCTAGAGAGTGTAGGCTCCAGGGGAGGAGAGATGGGTTCAAAGCGAGAGGAGCGAGAGGAGGAAAATCTTCTGGATAAAGGAGGTGAGGAAAACGTTATACACGTAATATTGGAACAATCTTTAACAACACCAAAAAAGATTACTTCTGAAGAAATATGGAAGGCTTTAATACAAATGAATAAAGCTATAGTTGATTTAACTAATGTTGTGAAACAGAACATAGAAAAATCTAAAAATCTGGAAAAGGAAGTTCAGAAAAATGATTCTCATATTTTACTGTTGGAGAAAGATATTAGAGATATTAAGGAAGTGAATACTAACTTAATAAAGTCGGATTCAAATGTGAATGGAAAGATAGATTTTTTGGAGAACCAGTTGAGAAGAAACAACTTAAGAATACTGAACTTTCCAAAAACAAAATGGCTGCCATTAAAGGATTTAATCAAAAGTTACTTTAAAAATGTTTTATTGTTCACGAAAGAATTACCAACCGTGACAAGAGTGTACTACACTCCAGGAGGGAAAGTGGAAGAGAGAGAACATCAAGCGGTACAGTTGGATGAAGCCATTTCCCCTGATAATTTAACTGACTTCCTTGAAAAATCATATGAGGCTAGAATTTCAGAACGTGCAACAATCTCTCTGACCTTCCTCCAAATGTCTGACAGAGACGAAGTGTTAAGGAGATCCTTTAAAAAGCAGACTGAGTTGTTCTATGGATACCAAGTTAGAGTTTTCCCGGACGTTACTAAAAGAATTCAAGAAAAAAGGAAAGCCTTCTTAGCTCTGAGAAATGAAATAGTGACCAGAGGAGCAAAATTTTACTTGAAATATCCTTGTCGATGTATTCTGGTACACAATAATAATAGATATGTATTTACCGAATTGGAACAGTTATGTGTATATCTAGATTCCCACTCCGACTAATATCCAGAAGTATTGGCTTGAAATATTATGAATCGGCAAATAACCGTGTGTCTATATTATTTGGTTAAATTTCCTATATTACCGCTAATTTTCCTGGGTCTCCCATTTACTTATAATGTTGGAAGATATTATGTTTCTGGAAATTGTATTACTTGAAAATGGTATACTTTGTTTTTTCCTATTTACTTTGATGATGTTTCAATTGTTTGAAATTTGAAAATTCAATAAATAAAAAATTAAAAAAAAAAATTGTCATATCCTAATGATGCCAGATCACATCCCTGTTTTTCTATTTGTCTGTAATAAGAGTTAATCACACAAAAATATATCCTGGCCAGTATTAAATGACTACTGAGAGAATTGAGGCTGTTTTGAAAGTACAGGTCCCTGGAACATTGAAAAAGTTATGAGCATTCCCTGGAATGGTATCACTGGTAGGGGTTGGTCTTAGCAGTCAGGGCTCTGGCTATTACAAAGCATCCAAAGGTTTGGTCATCATACCTGCACACCTAAAGTGCCCCCTAGGCCCTTTCTTGCAAATCCAAATTGATTTTATCAAATTGCCTTTATGTCAAAATTACAAGAATGCACTAACAATGTTTTTCTTTTTCTCAGGGTGGGTGGAGGCTTTCCCAGTAGTGAAGGCAGATATCTCTGTAGCTAAGATTCTGCTGAGAAAAGTTATTCCAAGATATGGAATTCCAGAATCAATTGATAGTGATCGCCGGCGGTGAAAGCAGCTTCCAGCAGCCCCCGATGGCGAAGGTGGATGAACGCATGCCTGTATGTGCAATTTGGGCGCTCAAGGCAGTGAAGGCACATGAGCGCACGCCGTGCGTGACGTCACGGCGTTCGGTCATGCACTTTCACAGCCTTGAGCGCCCAAATTGCATGTACAGGCGTGCGTTCATCCACCTTCACCGGCGGGGGCTGCTGGAAGCTGCTTTCGCTGCCGGCTGCCCCCGGGAGGAGGGGAGAGAGGACTGTTTGTCATTTACATGCAGTAAGTTTACTTTTGTTGCACTTTATTCACATTAAAACTTGGCTCTTTAAACAAGCCTTTACAGAACCATAAACACTTCCACCTCAGCTAGTAAGAGTCTTGCTGCAGGTCTCATGTGTGATTCTGATGTGCTTTTTTGTTTTTGTTTTGTTTTGTTTATTCTGCTAAATGAGTCGTTTGAGCCTATATGCTTATATTACAATGTTAATTTTGAATCTATTTACCCTTTTCCAAGTTCCATATCCTTGTTCTCTGTAATGCCTCTTGGCAAAAATGTATGTTTCTGTTTCAATGTAAACCGATGTGATCTGTATTCCATACAGGAACACCGGTATATAAAAATCTAAAAATAAATAAATAAATAAATTTGCTTTAATAACATGTCGAGTCGATTTCGCCGTGCGCCTTGCTTCAGGAGGGGGGGGAGAGAGGACTGTTTGTCATTCACATGCAGTAAGTTTACTTTTGTTGCACTTTATTCACATTTTCTTTAATAACATGTCGAGTTGATTTTGACCGGAGCCTGCCTATTGCTGTCTCTCTCTGCCGGGGCTTGCCTGACGCTCCACACTAACGCAGGGGTAAGGGTAGGCGGTAAATTAGCAGGTTAAACACGCGGCAAAACTGCAGGTTAAAAAGGCGATAATTGGGGTGCACATTACTGTATGGGAGGGAATAACTAATCTGATCGTTTACATACCATTTACATGCCGCGGACGGAAAGGGTTTCCCGTTGATTTAAAGAAGCGGTAAGGATGGGTTAAAAGGGATAGTGAATCGCAGGTTGGACTAACGCGGCCAAATTGTGAGTAGAAAGCGGGTTAGAAGCAGGGTAACCGCGGCCGCACTTTACTGTATCGGCCTGCTAATAATGAATTAAGAGGCTATGCTTTGATGTCAAAATAATACACCATATTGGGAGAACTGTATACGCCATATGTCATTGATTTCAGAAATCATCCCATCCTTTGCCACAGAAGCCATCTTACACCCTTCATTATATGAACTGAAATGTTCACACTTCTTGCCTGATTTTCTCTTTGTTTGTCTTGTTCTATGCCTTACACCTAGATGTTGTTTTCCTTGGTTTTATAAGGCAATGTACCTTTATTTGACATATGATAACTGATTGTCATAACAAATATATTTTTATGATATACTGAGTCAATATCTAGTTAGGTTCCTATTTACAGATGCCATTATTTAGATTTTCAAATTAATGATATAGTCTGAATTAATGCAGTTTTTATTAGTCTTTACATTCCAAGCGTTTTGTAGCATTTTCCAGTCCTATAACTTCTAATACGTATATGTATTTACTTGTTGAGTCAGCTAAATGATTGCTTGATATGTTCTTCTTTACCTTTATCTATGGAAGCTGGTCTGATCACATTCAAGGGTCAAGAAGGATGTATAATTCTTTCTCCCTCATTTCTTGTTTTTATTTTCTTGACTTCTTTCACTTTCCTGTGCAGGGACTCACCCAGATGGTTTGGTAGCCCTACAAGGACATTAAGCATACTGAGCACTTCCCCACAGGGTGGGCTGGCACTTGTTTCACTGTAAATGTTTTATCCTACACACACATTATCCAAATTTGTCTGTAATTCCAAATGTTTACTCTAATTATTCCCAATTGAAGAGAGAATTGCAACAGTCGTTAGATTTCCTTAATTCTAACAAAATCTCCCTACTTACTGAAGGTCAAAATGTAGGGTTAGCCATTACAGGTGTCATTCCATTAGTTACAGGGATTACTTTTTCAATTTATGGTACAAAAATACAGCACTTTTAAGCCATTTTAGAAGTTATGGTTTATGAGTATGCTTTTAACTAGACTATTAATGAATTATCACAGCCATATGCAGAACCGAATGATTATCTCTTATTATCCGAAGGCGGAGTATGTATTATTGTAAAAGGACAATGTTGTGTTTTCGTTGATGATAATTCTGATTTAGTGATGGATTCAGTCAAACGCACCAAGGCATGGCGTCTATCTACCTGATGGGAATAGCTGGTAATCTGGCTCACATCCCTAGGGGAAATTGCAGGGGTTTCTTGTGGTTTGCTCTGGTCCTTCTTATGGTTGTGATAGTAGTGTGTATGTGTTTGCTACCTGTTTATTGTTTATGGGCCCAAACAATGTCTCCTATTACCTTGAACACGATCAACATTCAGAGGTCAAGTATGACACAGAACCTCTATGCTTCCCTCGATATAGCAGCTTCCCTGGAAAGGGATCTTCTCAGGATGAGTCATGTTGACAATGACGAGTAAGATCAGAGTATGCATTCTGACAACCTAAGAAGTCGCATGGCCCCGATGGTGATGATTGTCCCAATCATCAAGAGGGAAATGAGGATTTAGGTTAATTACTGCTTTAAGAAAACTGTCCCATGTTGACTAGTAACTGGAATAAAAAGGCCTGAAGAGAAAAACATTTAGCCCAGAGACAGAACAACTGAGGCTGAGAATGGCATGAGAGTGCAGCGTGAATTCCTGATAAGAAAGGTGCCAAGAAAGTTACAAGAAACGAAGCACTGAGTAAGCATAATATATGATGTCTGAGAGGCACATGAAGGAAAATTGCCAGCAAACGTAAGGGATGAGAGAGGGGAGGGGGGGGAAGCATATGCGAGCCACATTTAACAGTATAAAAGACTAAGTCAAATTTAAAACTATGAGTAAACTGGCATTGCTCATAAAACAGTATATTCTGTAAGCTGGGCTCAGTTTACTTCCATAAGGAAAACACAATCTTGATTTTCCTTATAGTTTCCGATATCTTAACTTTGTATGCATGCTTGAAATAAACAAATCCTGCCAGCAATTATAGATCTCTAAGCTACTTAATAAATGTTATGTTTTGAAACTGAAAGTCTGTTTCATCACTGGCTATCTCTGGGGAGGAAACCAGGTGGGGTACGTTTCAAGGTTTTAACACTAACAAGACGATCTCCTTGTTGCAGGAGCTCAGTTGGGTGGTGAACCTGGCCAAGAGCAGCCTCCAGCCTTCTCAGTCGTTGGAATACCTGAGAGTTCAGTTCGACATGAGGTAGGGCAAGGTTTTTCTGCTGGATGCACGGATCCAGAAGTTGATGTCCCAGGTACGTCAGTTGGTGAACACTATAAGCCTAACGGTATGGTAATATCTACAGGTGCTCGGTTTAATGGCGGCAACTCTGGAAGTAGTGCCATGAACGAGGGCGCATATGCGTCCTCTTCAGCAATCACTGCTGTCTCGTTGGAACTCGCAGTCTCAGGACTATTCGGTGTGCCTCCACTTGTCGATGGGAATCTGTTCTCACTTCCAGTGGTGGTTACAGGGGAGGGTCTTTCTCCTCTCCAAATTGGTTGCTTCTCACGACAGATGCAAGTCTTCAAGGTTGGGGAGATCATTGTCAGGGACGTTGGTTGGCCGAGGAGGCCTTCTGGATCATCAATTGTCTGGAAGCCAGGATAGTCTGGTTGGCATGCTTGCAGTTCAGCCACAGACTGCAGGGCTGAGTAGTCCATGTGATGTCAGATAACGAGATGATGGTGGCCTACATCAATTGCTAGGGAGGAACCAAGAGCCATCAAGTGTCGCTGGAAGTAGATTAACTTATGGAATGGGCGGAAGAGCATCTGCAGATGCTCTTGGCCTTCCCCACCGCTGGAAAGGAAAATATGTGGGCAGACTTTCTCAGCAGAGAGAGAGTCTGGAACCCGGAGAGTGGGTGTTGTCCGCCGAGGCGTTTCAGCTGATAGTGGATCGATGGAGCCTTCCATCCCTAAACCTGTTGGTGATTTCTCACAATACAAAGGTTCCTCGCTTCTTCAGTCGTAGGAGAGATCTGTGGTCCAGCTCTGGCTGGACAGAGAGATGCTGTATGCCTTTCCTCCGTGGCCCTTGGTGGGCAGGATTGTTCGCAAAATCGAAGACCATGGGGCTAGTATTCCTGGTGGCTTCGGATTAGCTCAGGTGTCCATGGTATGCAGATCTGCAGAGATTCCTGGTAGAGAAACCCCTTCGTCTTCTGCTGCACAGGGATCTGTTGCAGCAGGAACCGGTTCTTCACGAGGATCCAAAGCGATTCTGTCTTACGGTTTGGCCCTTGAGAGGACTCACCTGTCGAAGCATGCATATTCTTCTGCGATGATTGCTACTTTGCTCCTCGCTTGGAAGTTCTCCACTTCTCTAGCATATGTGTGGGTTTGGAGAGTGTTTGAGTCCTGGTGCAAGGAGCGCGGTGTTCTTCCTCATTCTGTAAAGATCCTGCTTATTCTGGATTTTTAATATATACTAATTTCTCACCATATAAGGAACTTATAAAATGCAATTACTGTATGAAGTTAAGCAACCTTCATATTGCACTAGGTTCCTAGATAATATACCAGGTAACCTAACAGAGCTAGAATTGCTTCTGTGTGCGATGTTGTTCAGACAGCGAGCGGCAATGGGAACTTGAAAGGAACCCATTCGCAGGACATTTAACTCACAGCCCCGGCTGGGGAACATAATCGCAAACTTTAAAGGGACCTTATCATCGGATTTACAGTTCATCGCGGCACATGGCAGCAACTTTCAAGTTAAGTATTTCACTGACTTTAATAGCTAAGAAGCTGATGCTAGCCTGACAAAGCATTCTAAGCAAACTATGATTATACAACATCGCACACAGAAGCAATTCTAGCTCTGTTAGGTTACCTGGTATATTATCCAGGAACCTAGTGCTATATGAAGGTTGCTTAACTTCATACAGTAATTGCATTTTATAAGTTCCTTATACGGTGAGAAATTAGTATATATTATTGATATTGGTTGTTTTTCTCACCATAAGAGGTTTTGTCTTTATATAGCATTCTGGATTTTTTGCAAGATGGATTGAATAAAGGATTGGCCCTTAATTCCTTGAAGGTTCAGGGTATGGCTGTTACATGTTTCAGGGGCATGGTGAATGGTATCTCCTTATTGTCCTATCCTGATGTGGCCCGTTTCTTGAAGGGGGTAAAGCACCTTCAGCCTCCCTTGAGAGTGCTGGATCCCTTGTAGTTTCGATCGCTGCACAGCCTTTCCTTGTGATTACTACATTGAAGACAGTATTCCTGGTGGCTATATGTTCTGCGCATTGCATTTCCGAGCTGCAGGCCTTGTCTTGCCAGGAGCTGTTTCTTCGGGTGACTCCAGGGATATTATAGCTGGGTACCATTCCGTCTTTTTTGCTTAAGATGATTTCGGAGTTTCATTTGAATTGGTCCATTTCCTTGCTGTCCCTGGATAAGGCTTCCAGTAGTATTAACCATTCCCCATGTTCTTTTATATTCCTTGTTAACAATCTCCATATTATAAATGTTTAATGTATTTGACAAAGGAAACACATGATTTCCTGCATTTTTTGTTTTAATGTAAACCGATGTGATATGTAAAATCGAACACTGGTATATAAAAATCAATCAATAAATAAATATCAACTCCTATGTTCCTTGGATGTCAAGAGACTTGTATGCTATCTGGAGGTTTCTGAATCTTTCCGAAAGCCGGATTGCCTGTTTGTCCTTCATGGTGGAGGGAAGCATCTGCTGGAGACGGAGAATACTGGCAAGCTGGGGTCACTGCAGGAGTTTATACACTGTGATGTCAGCTTGCTCCTTCTCCATCTGCTGGCAGGGGAGCATAACCCACTGGTCTTGAGTCCATCTGTTTACGCTAAGGAAAACAAAATTATCAGGTAAGTAATTTCTCCAGTTTAATCTACCTATTGGCTTTCCAGTTCATGCCTACATTCTTGCAGTTTCCTCTAAACCTTCCCTGAACAACTATTTTTATTAGATGTTTTCTCAGCTTTTGACACCATAAACCATGCAGTTTTAATAGAGCGCTTAAGGGCTTAGATCTGTAGTGCTTGCAACGTTTACATCATTCCTAACAAATCATGCTCAAAAAGTTATGATGTGCAGTTGTTGCTCAACCACTATAACTTTGCTCTTTGGTGTCCCATAAGGAATTCCTTATCGGTGATATTGTTTAATATCAATCTCTGGCCACTTTGTAAAGTTCTGGCTATTTTAGAGGTGAGTTAAAATCTGTTCTGATGATGTACAGTTCTACTGGCCAATTACCACCTTGATTTCTGACTCATTACAGAAAATAGCTCATTCCTCATCGCACCAGACCAGTCTATATGAATAGGTTATGTCCCCTGGCCAGCATATGGAGCCAGAGTCCAAAAGCTGACTTCACTCTCAGTATAAGGGTCTGGTGCTACCTTAGCTCCTTAGTATTTGTTTCTGCCTCAGCAGGTATGCAGACTTGTGGATTA
Source organism: Rhinatrema bivittatum (assembly GCF_901001135.1). Lineage (NCBI taxonomy): Eukaryota > Metazoa > Chordata > Amphibia > Gymnophiona > Rhinatrematidae > Rhinatrema > Rhinatrema bivittatum. The sequence continues at coordinate 730,570,588 of NC_042615.1, read as the reverse complement.
ACACTGCAGCTACATAGAGCAAACCAGGAAAATGTGGCTCCAGGGCAACAGCCTTCCTAAGGTTGCTTTCCCTAGAATAGCCAGGGCCAGGAGGGACAGAAACCCAAGGGCTAATTCTCCGTTCCCTAGGGCAATCAGGTGTGTTGATCTTCCTCTCAACTTTTCATATCTTTTGACCCAAACAGATTAGGAATGCAAGTTACTAAGCAAACTCTCTCCTGCTGGGCCTGTCCTGACTACAGGCTAGATAGAAGAAGCCTGCTGGGCCCGTCCTGTCTACAGAGTTTCTGTGCACGCTTGATGATGGTGATGGTCTAATGTATGGCACTATTGTCCTGCAGTCTACTTCTAATGCCCTCCTCTAAGCTCTGCCCATACTCCAGCCTCCTTGAGGCTGTCTCCAATCACAGATCAGCTGCTGTCTCGTCTCATGTCTCATCTGCTGCTCCTGATACTAGTGCATCGTCTCATCTCAGCCTGCTGACACCTCCAGCTGCTTTGTCTTCTCCTGGACCTCCTGCCTCCATGCTGCTGTGTCTTCTCCTGGGAACCCTGCCTCCATGCTCTGCTCTTTGGTCCTGGTCATCGGCCTCCATGCAATGCTCTTTAGCCATGGTCTTGCTGCTTTCTTGCTGAACTCTGCAGCTTTGGCCCTTAGGGTGTCCCCCTTTGAGTGCAATCTTTCAACATGGACTCTCTGGGCCTTTCACTTGAACTTTGCTGCCTTGGCCCCTAGGTTGTCCCCCTTAGGGCACTTTTTCGATATGGACTATCTGGGGCTTTCTTCTTGCCATCACATAGCAATGCTGCTATCAGCTCTAACCTTAGAACTGTACTGTAGCTACTGGATGGTACCACTTCTGCTTTCTATGTTCTTTGCTGTAATCATGATTGTGAAAAAAGGGTTAAGATGCAAAGCCTGTACATGTAATGATGCCATTTCTAACAATATATGTACAGGTCTACATGTAATATGCTGTTCAGTTCGTTTACAATGTCATGTGCTATTTGCTATCTTGTCCTTGCTGAATGTGATTACCAAAGACGTTGACTTGCTTTGAATCTGACTACATTTGTTCAGTAATAAACTGGTCACAAGTTTGAAAAATATGCTTTCTGGTTCTTTCTTTTCATTGTGTGTTTTTTGTCTTAAGGGTTGAGCAGCTCAAGGTGTGGCCTTCACATGAAATTGCATGATAGTGTGCCCTTGCACATGCCAACTAGGCACATCTGGCATGCACAACCATATAGCCTAGACCAGTGATGGCGAACTCCAGTCCTCGAGTGCCACAAACAGGCCAAGTTTTCAGAATATCCACAATGAATATGCATGAGATAGATTTGCATACAATGCATGGATGCAGTGCATGCAAATCTTTCTCATGCATATTCATTGTGGATATCTTAGGCCATACAACTGAAAGCTCAGTGTATGCTCCCAAGGAATACAGCAAGAGCTAAACCAGAAGCTCCTTACTGTGGAACTTCACTCTTGGCTCCTTTTTGCCTTGTTCACACAGATTCATGGGTACATGGGCTTGTATGTGAGATGGCCACTAGGTAACTAATGGTCAGCTCCATATACTGTCTGGTACACTTGGTGTTGAAATGTTTGACTAGAGATACAGCAACTATGTCTTCACTCTGGGGGCCCAATGGATTGTCTAGCTATGCATCCATCATAGTGCAGCTACACCAAACCATTCCACTCTTCCATTGTTGTTCCTTTGACCTAATAATGGGCCTTCTCTCTGGCTCTGGGCCCGAATGTTTTCATGATATTACTCTTTTCTCAGAGGCCTACCTGAACAGTTTCTAAAGCCTGAGGTTTAGAAGTGAGCTGAAATGTGCTGCTGCAGAGTCCAGGGTCAGAGTATATTTTGAACATGTCAAGCTTGTGTAGTGTTAAGTGGAAGTTTTAGTCATCACCACACAAGTCTTTACCTTGGGCTTCCTTACTTGTGTCCTCAGTACAATTAAAATGCTGTGTAGACCCAATCCTTTTTAGGTTTCACACTACACCAAATAGGTTATCAACTTGCAGGCTGCTAGAACAGGATGTCATCTGCTATGTGACAACTGAAGAGTGAGGGAGTTGTGTCGTGTAGAGAATGGCCATAGGCCAAGGACAGAGAGTCTAGAGGGCAGCTGCTGCAGTTTGGGACCAGGCAGACTGGCACAGACCAATTGCCACTCTGTACAGGCCTCGCCTATGGATCTGACTAATACCTGTTAAGGATGAGCTTACAGGGATTAGGCAAATCCACACCACACCCCTCACCCCTCCCAAACCTGCTAGGCCTCCCTGCCAGCAGAATGTCTGAGAACCTTGCACACTCCCAATTTACTGGACTATTAGGACAACTCCCAGTACTAGGCAGAAGAGCCGCAGGGTTTGGGGGTGGAAGGTATGCACTACAGGCAGATATCAACTCATAATGAACCGTCAGACTGCATATCAGAGTTGTGATGCAGGCAATTGTCACTCTCTTCCCCACCCCCTCCCCCTCTCAACACAAGGTCTTACCAATGATAAGCCTAGGAAGAAGGTCAGAGTTCTACACATTAAGCCATTCTGACACCAGCCCATAATATATTTTGAGGCAACCCTTGTCATGAATGGAAGCACTGGATCACTGCTGGCCAAGGATAGTGTGTCCAAAATGAATGTACACACATACTGCCTGCTGTGGGGTATGCATTGCTGAGGTAAGGGAGAGAACTACCAGGCCTACATCACCCTCCACACATAGTTATTGACAGGGTCTAACACAATATATCACCCAGACACACACTGACACACATATATCTTTTGTGTTACTGACTACTACCGTAGCAGCACCTACGCATGGCCATTGTGTATGTTCCTAGACAATTTTTAATCAAGCATCTGTGATGCCTGTGGTAACCTGAACCCTAACTGCTAATGAGGTAGTCTGAGTCATTCCTCAGCCTAGATCATTATCTACACCTGCCACATGAAAGAAATCTGTTTGAGGTATATATGATAGCAAGGGTGGATTGTGGGAAAATAGTAGCCCGGGGGATTTTTCTCCATACTGGCCCATGGGTACCCAATTACACATACAATTTGGTGAGTCACCAAATACAGAATAAAGGGACCATAAAATATACACAGAAATGCACAGACAAATTGAACTGTAAATCACAACAAGTTAGACTGTATGTAATGCAACAATGGAAAAACAGAAAATACCATCATTCCTCATAAAACATCAAATAAAATCAAGAACTATAAAACATCACAATAGGAAAATCATACTAAAAATATATATTTCAAAACTGCTGATGAATAGAACCTCCAGTAATCTAACTCGGGGAAATTTTCAAAAATTTGTATATAACACCAATAAAATATTTCAAAAAGAGCAGACATCAAATAATATTCAATAATTAAAACTAATAAGGATTTTAAAAAGCCCCTGCTGTCCCCTTCTGTGGGAGCTCTTGATTTCCAGTCACCCTGATATTGTCGAGGATTAGGAGGTTATCCTCTCTCTCTCACACATACTCACATGTCCTTTCTCTCTCACACATATACTGTCACATACATACACATTCATGCTCTTATATCCACCATAACCTCTCGCTCTCACTGATACTGACACACTCTCAGGCTGTAAGACACTCTCTCCCCCTCCACACCCAAACTTACTCCCTTGGATTTTCTCATACACACTCATGCTCTCACACTCACTGGCTCCCTCACATACACACAAACACACTCACCCAGGCAACCTCCCATTCATTTTCACACCACTCCCTCCCCATCCCCCAGGCATGTGCACATTCATTCTCACACACACAGACCCCCAGGCAGGCACCCATGCATTCACACACATACACCCCCAGGCAGAGTCCCATTCATACACATGCACACACTAAAGGCAGACCCCACTCTCTTTTGCCAGCAACCTCGAAACCTCTCTCATTCCTCTGCTGCCGCATGGCTATTGGGGAGGTGCCGATTGCTGCTACTGACACTGAAGCCCATTCTGCTGCCTTCTCTGTGTAGGCCCAGTGGGCTTCCACTTCCTCCATGCTGATCTCGTACATTGTACGATCCGCATAGAGAAAGTGCTATTCTTGCACATTCCCAAAGATTACATGTGTCAATCACTAAAAAGTAATTTTTTTTTTTTACCTTTGCTGTCTGATCTTAGTTTTCTAATTGGTTGGTCACAGGTTTTGGTTTTTTTACCACCTTCCCTTTCTTATCTTTTTTGCCAATCCCTTTTATATTGTCTTTTTTTCTGTTTCTTTTCTCTCCATCTTCTTCCCTCAAACACACAGTCAGGTTCTCATTCTTACATGCATTTCTCTCTCTCACACACACAGGCTGTCACTGTCACATGCTCTCTCATATAAAATCATTCATACACACAGTCTCTCACTGGCACATGCTGTCTGACTCTCACATACACAGGCTCTCTCTCACTCCCACATGCTGTCTTGCTCAAGCACAGGCTCTCACTGTCACATGCTGTCTCTCTCACACACACACAGAGGCTCTCACATGCTGTCTCTGCAAACATTCAGGTCTTCACTCCCACACACAGTCTCTCAACTCACTCTCACACGCAATCTCTCAACTCATCTCATACATGCGCACACACACACACTCTACAGACCCTCAGCCTCTCTCTCACCTCTGGGCCTCCTCTTCGTGGGTCACCGCAGGATGGGCTCTGTAGCGCCCCTGATATTCTCGGGCCACGGCAGCCCTGCTACCGGGCCTCTTCCTCTTCTTGGGCCGTTGCGACTTGGGATTCGTGGCGGCCCGTAAGCGCTGCTCCTCTTCTGCACGCGCTGATGCTCCTCCTTGTTCCTGCCCACGCGGCTTCAGCATCGTTTACTTCTGGGGCCGCACGGGCAGGAAGGAGGAGGAGCATCAGCGCATTTAAATGTGATCTTTTTCTTTGGGCCGTGATGATGTGAACCTCACCACGGCCCTGCAGATCTGCCTGTCGCAGTGCCGCATGAGCCTCCCTGTGCCCGGGGGCATTGGCTCCCCTCAGGATACCACTGCTCGCGGCACCCCAGGCCCAGGCCTAGTGCTTCCACTGGCCCTGCCCGCAGGTTTCTCTTTGGGCCGCAGCGCCAGCAGACCCTCTTCTTGTCTATGGCCGGGAAGTTTAAAAAAAAAAAAATCACATGATGGGAGCGACCGGCCCACCGGGGGAAGCCCGATCCCCCGATAGGCCAATCCGCCCCTGTATGATAGGTACTTTGTCTCAGGTACTGACATGGGCTCCTCAAGGCCTCAGGTGGCACTAAATGCGTGTCTTGCAAGAGACCAACACAGAAAGCACATAAGCCATCAGGGCAACCACATGAGACCTCTGGGAGCAGTAGACTTATACATTCAGCATTGTGGCTAGTTTAACATACAGGCTGCTTGTAGTGTCCTGTGGGCCCCAGCAGATGACACCTTTTCGAGCCAGGATGCTGTACACCGAGCAGATTGGGAGTCTCTCAGCAGACCTGCCTTGCTCAGCACAAATGGTTACAGTGACAAATACCACATGAGGCACAGCCTAAAGCACAGGTATTCTTCTTAAGGGGCACATCAGGGCTGTCATGTGGACCAACCCTAAACCACCTGACTATGCCTTCATCACCCTAGTCTCTGTCCTTTCTGTATGTTGCTCACCCCAGGAGTCCTACACCTATGTGCTTTAAGGGTGCCCATAGAAAGCATAAGGAGTATAACAGATACTAGCTATCACTACTAACACACAACTTGGCATTAATTAGAGGCACATACTGGGACTCTAATTAATGACAAGATGACTAGCCCTCAGATGTATGGCACAAGGACCATACAGCACCATCACAACTCCACAGTTGGAAAAGGCTACTAGAGACCCCTAAGGCTAGGCAAATATCGTTAAACACACCTTTGCAATGGGTTCAATTAGAGGAAGCTTTGGTTAGGAGATATTTGGGTGCTATTACAGTCTTTTCAATTGGGACATGACTTTCTAATACAGGTAAAGGAATGCACCATCTGATTCCTTGTCATGCCTTCACCCAGTCCGAATAGCGTCTAGTCTCCCTGAGAAGTTAACATAACCAAGATGACATCCCAACAGACAAGGTCCTCACCGTCTGGGCATGATAGTTGACAGCCTAGGTAGCTGGAGGCTGGTGCATGTGTGTATGGCTGCACCCAAATACTAGCAGGTATGCTGGCTTGAAATCACCTGTGAGCATTATGGGGAATGACACTATCCTTGACATGCAGTTTAGGAAAGCTGTTACTGCACGCCTGCTAGATGAGCACTCTGCAGTGGCTCTGCCACAGCTGATGCAGTGCTGGCATCAGTGTCTTTACAGGCCCTTGTGACACAATGCATCCCATATACAGGTGTATATCATCGGAAGGACTCAGATGTCCACTATGGAATAAGCCTGTTAAATGTTTATTCTGAGAATTATATATTTTATGGTCAACCTGTAGCTTGACAGTGTGCCTTAATGTTTCTGGCCTTGATATGATTTCTAGAGCTTGTAGGCTCCATGTTCCAGGCTCTGTTGGAGTCCCAGCATAGCTATGCCACTATATCCACCACATGTGAGGCTTAGGACTTTGCCCAAAAGCTAGGCTCAGCCAGCCAAATATAGCAAGTTAAGGCAAGCTATGTACACTGTGTTGGCAGGCCTACGCAAAGACTATATAGAGACCTGGCTCTTTTACAGTCACAATCATTCTGAAAACCTTTAGCCAGACACATGTCTTTGTTGTTCCTTTTACTTGGCGTACACTTTTTCTAGTACAATCAATTGCAGCATTGTCAAGATGAACCCTAACTAGGCCAACATGGTTTCTTCATATACAGAGCCAGACAGAGGAAGCTTGAGTAAAAGCAAGATTGTCAAGAAGAGGACTGATGCAAACATTCTGCTCCACTCTCTTACATGGAAGGGGAATGGGTAGTTGATTGCTAACAGGCAAAGTGGTGTTATATCAGGCTTTGTCGAAGCTGGCTGCTTCTCAGCATGGTGCCCTGGGCTTCTGCGGGTAGACATGGGGGATCCTAGGGTAGGTCCTGAAGTGTCCCTATTGGTAGCCCATGATGTAGGGCGATATTATGGAATACACAGCATAGCAGCAATATATCTGTACTCTGGGCGCATACATTAAAGCGCCACCTGTTTTTGTCCAAACTGTGAAATCTACTTTTCAGAACTCCGAATTTGCTTTCTATGATGCAGCGAGTTGAACATAAGGCCTCATTGTACCTCATTTCTGTCAGTGTGTTAGGAATAGCAACAGGGGTGAGAAGCCAGATCCGGCAACCATATCCCAAATATCCTGCATCAAAGATAGCATGGTTGTATCATTTACCCCACCGTGGGTTGGAGATATCAATAGCAAGCCACAGCATGTTGTAATACAGGCTAAGGTTACCTCTATGTTAGCTTGGCCCTTCAAATATTCTTTCCCTACCCTAAGTCCATGCCACTTATTTTGTTGACACTATATGAACAGTATAGGACTTGCGCATTCTGAGTCAGCTCTTCCTGAATGGCTAGCTGCATGCGGGATTCCTACCAATTGTGTGCCTTTTATTCATAAAGAAGCAAAGGGTACCAGTTTGTAGCACTCATCAACCCATGGAGCTGTACATCACAGCTGCCACACATCTTCCAACAGAAAAGCTTTAACCCCGTGGTAGGATAGTGCAAGTCCCAGGATGTTCACTGTATGTCTTCCCCAGATACACATTGTTCTGACCTGACACACTGAATATGCTAGACCAGTGATGGCAAACTCCTGTCCTCGAGTGCCACAAACAGGCCAGGTTTTCAGGATATCCACCATGAATATGCATGAGAAAGATTTGCATGCACTGCCTCCATTGTATGCAAATCTATCTCATGCATATTCGTGGTGGATATCCTGAAAACCTGCCCTGTTTGTGGCACTCGAGGACTGGAGTTCGCCATCACTGTGCCAGACCAAATAATGGGCAGGCCGCAGCTTTTGTTTTACCAGTGTTATGGTCAAGACAAACTGTGGATGAGATCCTGGCTGACCGATGGCTAACTAGCCACACATGATCTGGGAATCTCAGCAGGGTGAATACTAAAAGAATGTGAGTAAGTAAACACATTTCTTCTCCTAGAAATGTGATGCTTGAAAAGAACAAATGTTTTAAATGAAACCCTTGAAAGTGTGTACTCACAAAGCTGTGTGGCAAGTAGATTGTGTGGCCATACAACATTAGCAGGCCTCTCCAGCATGGGGAGAGAAAGGCAGGTCCTGGTGCTCTGCCATCTACCTTGATTACCTGCCATTTGGCAGGTAATCAAGGCTGTAACCTCCCCCAAAGCACCCCCCCTCCCTTTGCCTTAGCCGGTTGATGGAAACACAGTGCCAGAGAGTAGCAAAGAAGCATGTGTCTTACCTACAAGCCAACCATCACCGTAGAGGCCATCCTCAAATGCATCAAAGAGGCCCAATTGCCTAAGTACAAAGGAATCATGTGTGGATATCGAGGACCTGGCCACGACGTCGAGGATGTGCAGTCGTGCATCACAGACCACTTGCCTGTTGAGGGAGTGGAAAAGCTTTCTGTTGCGGAAGATCTCCCTGTTACATGTTGGGATGTTTGCTATGTGAGTGCAGTTGATAGTTCCCACAACATTTGGAAATTGTGCTGTGGCATAAAAGGCTCTCTTCATATCCATCAAGTGCTGCCTGTCCCGAGGGAATGCTATGTAGCAATCAATACAATCAAATACAGCTGATATGACCTGGCCCAGACAACAGGAAAAAGTGCTTTGGGACATTTCCCCAACTACCCCTACTGTTGTTTGGAAGGAGCCAGATGCCAGGAAATGCAGGGTGGCCAATAGTTTGGTGAGGCCAGCCGTAGCATGAGACTATTCTGTGACCGGATCCAGATCCCCTCTGATTTCAAAATATAATTCCATGATAGTCTGTGAGCTGAGGCTGAGGCGGTGAGCTGGCATGCCCAGAAAAGAGGTTCATGGATGAAAGATGCGCTTCCTGTATCTTCTGTGCCATGGATGCCTGCATGGCAAACGCTATCGTGGGCCCTGACGCTCTCCCTGCAGGGCCAGTGGCTCACCCACAGGTGCTGGGACTTCCTGAGAAGGGCCTGGAAATTCCCTTGCCCGTTCTGTTGATGTTGTTCTTCTTCTTGTTGGCTGTGGCGATCTCCCTCAAGCATCCAGTATCCCCTCACAAGTACACTTGCCACAAACATAATAGGTCTAGGAAGGCAGGCCAGGTAGGAAGAACTGTTTTTATTGGGCCAGGAGGGCCTGGTAGGTCTGTTTTCAAGAAGACCCCAAATTCTCGTGTGCAGTAATAGTCGCGAACCATGGTAATGGACAAAAGTGTGCAATAATAACTTTTTCCCCCATACCACCAAAAAAATAGGTGTAGTTATTTCTGATGTTAAATCTCGCATTATTGAGCGTTAACCGCGGCAAGTGGTAGGAGACCCTTTTTTGCATTTATTCCTCCCACTCTCCTCCCACTTGCATATTCAAATGCGTATGGATTTGCTTTGTGATATTTATTGCATATGTTAGAGCATTATCACGTGCATTAAGGCCCTAACGGAAAGTGATAAATTACCCGGTTAATGACTTGTAAAAGATCTCTTCATTTTTATTCAAGAATTGCAGTTTAATAAAATAAAAAATCTTTCTGTGTGACTGAAACAGCAGTGGCTCTTGGTTAATCAAATGTTTATATGAGCTTTAAATCAAATGATAACAAAATTATACTTATCATAAACAGAGCTCTCAAATTGCCGAATCGGTTCTAAAATTCAATTTTGAAAACCTAACATTGGCAACATCTTGCCGCAACACGGCTGCTTCAGGGAAATGATGGATCCTTCAAAACAGATGCAGCAAACGAACAATCAGATTCAAAAGAAATAAGCTGTAGAATTTCAGTATCAAATGATGATAATGATTCTACTCACATGCAGGCTACTTATATTCAGATCAACAAGTATTAACTGTGGCATCTTACCTACTTATTCCTCAAGGGAATTAAAACACAATAGTGGAGTCACAGACTTACATACAAGATGGAGTGTACTTATTTCCACCAATTGTGCTCTCCTGCCTCCCGATCCACCAGAGGCTTCAACTAACACTGTTTCACTCCCATCTCTTGTTCTTTTTTCTCCCTCATAGGTTTTCCAGTGCTCCTGAGCCCCCTTGGTGATTGGGCCATGCTCTGCCCCCTCGGCGACGCAACTGACGTCACAGAAGTGCACTGAGGATAAAAGTGTGCCAAGAATCCCAGGGGGAAATGCTCTCCTGCCTCCTGATCCACCAGAGGCTTCAACTAACACCATTTCACTCCCATCTCTTGTTCTTCTCGATCCCTAGAATAAATAAAAGAGGGGGCGGATTAATATTAATCATTGAAAAGAAATTCAAAACTAAACTCTCAATAACAACGCCAGCAAATCATGAAATTGCCTTTTTTGATACCAACCATTTTCAAATCTGTCTGATCTACTGCCCACCCAGTCTCCTTGAGCTAAACATCTCCCCACTAATAGAATATTTTTTACAACACATCTAAACCCATCTAAACCTACCATAATATTAGGTGACTTTAACCTTCACATGGACGTTCACCCCCTATCAAATACCTGCCAAACGCTAATTGACATAATGACTGTACTAGGTTTCAAACTTATCACAGATAAACCAATACACAAAGCTGGCCACTCATTAGACCTAACATTCATTAACAGTAACCTCCTAGAAAACATAAAACACATGGTCAGACCACTTCCTCATCAATTCTCAGATCAAACACACAGGCCCAATAAAGAAACAAAGCATGGAACCAGCTGAATTCATATACCGCCCACGCTTTAACACAGATATTCTAAAATACAAATTACATGAAGAACTAACACATGTCAATTACACAAAATAAACTTCAACAACCAATTGGATAAACAGAATCAAGACTTTGGCAAACAAAATAAACCCCCCAAAAAAGGTCCACATTAAAGAACCAAAACAGAAAAATCCATGGTATAACGAACAAATTAAAGAAGTAAAACGGATCCTTAGAAAGAAAGAAAAAGAATGGAAAAAAAACAAAACAACTGAGAATTTAACAAAATACAGAAAACAACTGGCCTACTACAAAAAAGTAATCCTAGAAACCAAAAAGAAATATTTCAGCTCAAAAATAGAAAAGTTTGCAAATAATGCTAGAACCCTATTTAACATAGTTAAAAACCTCACCAGCGACAACACAAACAATAATCAGACCTTACAAAAGAGTCAATGCAATGAAGTAGCTCAATTCTTTAAAGATAAAATTGAAAACTTAAGAACAAAAATCCCTAACACAGCCAAACAAGAGATTAAAATGCCCACAAGGGACATCAACATATGGTCAGAGTTTGAAGAGATATTACACAGTGAAGTCGAGAACATGATAAAAAAATTGAACCCTGCTCCTCACTCAGTCGACACCATACCCATAATGGAATTAAAAAAACTAGCCAACACAGTAGCTCCAACATTAACTAAAATCATCAACCTTTCCCTAGATGAAAGATCAATGCCAGATACCCTGAAAGAGCCATAATCAAACCAATCATTAAGAAAAAAACCTTGACCCCCTAAATCTGAGCAACTATAGACCAGTCTCCAACTTACCCCTAATCGCCAAACTAATTGAAATAAACAGTCCAAAAACAACTATCAAACCACTTAGAAAGTAATAACATATTACATCCCGCACAACATGGATTCCGCAAACACCACAGTACTGATACATTACTGCTAGTTCTATCAGACAATATCTTAAGAGGCTTTGATACAGGAACACATTACATTCTGGTTCTATTGGATCTCTCTACAGCATTTGACACTGTAAATCACAAAATACTAATCAATAGACTAAAAGAAACAGGACTCAATAACAAAACAATAAACTGGTTTGAGTCATACTTAAGCGATAGATGTTTCCAAGTACAAATCAAAAACATACTATCAGACAAAGTCAAACTACAAACAGGAGTCCCACAGGGATCAGCCCTGTCCGCAACACTCTTTAACATTTACCTCCTCCCAGTATGTCACCTACTCGCAAGACTTGGAATCATACATTACAAATACACAGACGACATACAACTACTGTTACCCATCGTAAACACTATTGAAGAAACAATGAAACTAGCCAATATGTATCTTGAAATAATCAAACAACTCCTAAACCAAATGGAACTGGTAATAAACATTGATAAAACCGAATTCTTACACCTAGAATGAAAAAATATATACCCTATACAATCTACAATTGCAATAAAAAATAATCAAACCGTGGAGTTAGCAATAAAAGTACGGAATCTAAGGGTAATAATTGACTCTGAGCTAAACGTGAAACAACACATTTCACAGAAATTAAAAGAAGGTTATGCCAAACTAATGGTCCTTAGAAGGCTGAAACCTCTGCTAACGCTGAACAATTTTCGCACAGTTCTACAGGCAATGATATTCGCGAGCACAGACTACTGTAACTCTCTGCTATTAGGGCTACCTCAGGTTACCATTAGATCACTCCAAATATTGCAAAATTCCACTGCTAGAATTTTGACAGGCAAAAAGAAAAGAGACTACATTACAGGAACACTTGCTGAACTATATTGGCTTCCAATTGAACAAAGAATACAATACAAGGCACTGTGTATAATTCATAAACTAATCCATGATGAAAAGGCCGACTGGCTTAACACAGCACTGCGCGTACATGTACCACACAGAAACCTGAGATCTGCTAATAAGGCTCTACTAACCGTTCCTTCTGTTAAATCAGCATGCCTTACTCAAGTACGGGAGAGAGCACTGTCGCTGGCTGGACCTGTTCTATGGAACTCCATGCCACTCGAAATAAGGCTGCAGAGGAATTTGAAACTATTTTAAACTAATCTGAAAACCTGGCTTTTTAAACAAGCTTTTTATAAAGACAAAGAGAAGGAGGAAACAGTCGATAGATAAGAATGCACCAAGCAATCAGTTTTTTTTCTTTTATATCTCCAAATGCATATTAATGCATTTGAACCACTTAACAGTTTCCTAACTGACATATAAGCTTTAATTAACACATAGTCTCTCTTATTAAAAATATGTTACCGTTCTAAGTTGGCACATGTTTAATTTGTAATCTATACCAATTATAGTTTTTTCTTATTGTGCCTTTCTGTAAACTGTTGTGGTGAATTAACTTAACGACGGTATAGAAGAGGTTTTAAATAAATAAATACATTCTGTAACAGTCATGTGACCAGTGTCACCAATCACATACATCACAATGGATTTTAAGTCATGACATCATTGACCTTTCATTTTATTCTCTTAAAAACAGCAATCAGTTTGTGAAATGTCAGATGTAAATCCACATCTTTTCAAAAAAACAAAAACAATAAATATTGCAGTTCATTCCTTCAGGTTCCAATGCATGTAATCGGAACACCCATTTCTGACTTCTACATCTCAGCTCTTTCTCTCGATCCCCTCCTTGTAAATTTTTGTTGACTTTCAAAAAAATCTTAGATTCAAACATATGATTGCAATCCATACAACGCTTGATAACAGAGCCTAAACGCATTTATTATTATAACAACTACAATGTTCAGAATTTGAATTCTCAATGTTCTTTTGGGCCAATTCAAAACAGTGCACTCAGCCGAGCACACTGTTTAACCCCTGGTCGGAAGCACGATTTGGACGGGCATCCATAGCCCCTTATGTTATAAGGGAATTAGCGTGTCCAAAACTCATGTCCAGCCCATAGTAAAACTAATAGCGCTCATCATATGCAAATGCATGTTGATGAGGCTATTAGTTATTCACCCCTTCTAAAAAAAAATTTTTGCACCCGACCTGCACATTTTTACGCTCAGAAATTAATGCCTGCCCAGAGCAAGTGTAAATTTCTGAGCAGCCCAAAAAGTGATACAGAAAAGCAGAAAATACTGCTTTTCTGTACATCCTATGACTTAATATCGTGGCGATATTAAGTCGGAGGAACCAAAAAGTTTAAAAGGTTTAAAAAAAATTTTTAAAAAACAAAGTGACAGTGGTCAGGTTAGGGAAACAGACGTTCAGTTAACCAGGGTCCACCTGTGGCTTTGCAGCGTGACCCCTCATTTAAATATTTCATCACGTACCCAGGAGAGGTACTTGGGTGCGCTTTACGAAAGCAGGCACTCAACACTGAGCGCCTGTTTTCGACACTCATTTATTGCATCAGCCCCTTTGTGTCTTACCAACATAAGAGCTTAGATGTAGAGAGTAGAAATGGGTCTTTTCCTCCTATTTTTATGATTATAGTTATTTGATGTAATTTAATACACAGATTGGGGTTTATTTTTGTTCTTGTGATTTTTACCCTATTTGCCTTTTATTTTTTGGTTTACTCTAGTAGCCATCCCTTTTTAGTGTACTTGACTTAAGCGCATTGCCCTCCTAATGTTATATGGAAGTGTGTTTGAGGACACTGTCCTCTACCAGAAAGTTAAGAAGGTGGAGTCGATCACAGGGAGGTTTATTTTGTAACATCGCAGGTAAATTAGACGGCAATTACGTACATAAGTTCCACTAGCTTTCAAAGGGAATGTATATGAGTACACCACAGCTTTGAAAATTATCCCACCAAAAGTACCCACAAAAGTTACATCTATTATCAAGACTTTCCCATGTAAACTTATGCCCATACTTTTTTAAAATAACAAACATAGGAAGAGAAAATTCTACCCCAATTCTACCCTGGGATTGCCTCCTCACACTCTGGGTAAACATAAGCACAAATATGACATAAGCAGGTAATTTTACCCTCACATCAGATGGACAGTTTTATGAAACCTCATATCTATGCATTAAAATGTTTTATGTGTGGAAATTATTCCATTAAGTTATGTAACTTCTCTTTCAGTTGTGGAGTGTAGAGGGCAGGGGCATACGGGGACCTGGGGCCACTCCTTTACCCCAGTCCCACAGGGCTCTTTCCATTATGGGGGAGGAGTTAATCAGTGGTCCAAGTTGGTGGGGGGCTCACAATAATGGTCTCCTGGGAGGTAACAGTTCATTTTCATCGTTAAAAGGATGTGAGTGCCAACAAAATATTCTGGAGGCTCGAGTTGAGGGCTCAGATTTTTTAAGAGGTAGATTTTAAAAGCCTGACTTTGCATTAACTGGGGGATGCGCGCACAAGTTGGGCTTGCACGTGCTAACCGAATTTTAAAAGCCACCCAGATGTACGTCTATCTCCCGCTGCGTGCACCTCTCAGTTTCAAAAAGGAACGAGGTGTGGGTGTGGTCTGGGTGACGTGTGGGCATTTCAGGGCATGGCCAGGAGATGTGTGCATCAATAAATGCCCTGACGCACACTCGGGTCCACTACCGCGTAAGTTTACTTCTGCTTTAGAGGAGATGTAAGTTTAAAAAAAAAAAAAAAAAGCTGCCATTTTGGAGGGGTTTAAAGGGATTGGGCTAACTAGGGGGAGTACAGGCTATTAAACCAGGGGGGTTTGGAGGACCAAGCTCAACACTGTTAACTGGTAGACAAATTTGGGAAACTGGTAATGGTGTGGATGTGCGCCCATTATAAAATATCCTGATTAATGCGGTAGAGTTAGGATTTACGCGCCTTGGTGCATGTCCATTTTAAATTTGGTTCAAATGTGCGCGCATCTAATGTGTTTTATAAAATATGCGCATATGTGCATTGGGCCAAGGAAATTCTTAACGCTCCCAGATGGACAGGGGTGTCCTAGCTGGGTGGAAAAATCCCCTTCCAAAAATACCGATGGACAAAAAGTAGTGAATTTAAGACTTTGAACAAACTCCCAAGTTGTATCTCTTCTCCCCAGGGTGAAGACTCTGGATGGGGGTCCTCCGAGTGTAACAAAAAGCTCTCATTCACTATTTCTTTCTCCAGATAATTAACAGGATCTTCTAGAAGGAAAATTAGATGGTAGGGAACAGGCAGCTCCTGGGTCATCCACACTTCAGGGCAGCAAAGGTGGCAGCAAACCTCCCCCAAAAACGCAGGGCAAAAATCTTCACAAAAATGGCAAAAAACTGGAACTGTTCTATAGTGAGTTACCTCTGATCCATCCACTTTGTGTGAGATAGAGAGCAGCGGAATCTTCCCTACCTCCTGATCTAATCTGGCCAGGGACCCCCCCAAAATCCTCTGAGCCAGGAGTACAAGGGCTCTCACAAAACAAAAAAATCCCCAAAAGATAAGTCCAAAATCCCTGGAACAAGCTCTGAGGCTGGTACCAGTGGAGCACTTGCCTGAGTCCTTCTTACTCAGTAAAGGATCTAAGCCGTGACCCAGTACATCAGAATGAAGAAGCAAACTTCAACACAGAAAAATACGTCACATCTAACTGCCACACTTAGCTATAATGTGAGCTGCTTTTATACCAGCAGGGAGCTGGCCATTCCAGCAACCTCAGTGGAGGAGCTGTTTTGACATGGTGCATCCCTCCCTCCATTACCTAACGCTAAATCCTAGCTCAAAAAAGGGTTTATGAATATGAACTAGGGCCATACAGTGAGGATCCTGAGGGGTTATTACAGTTTGCCTTGAATAGTAATGTTATATTATATGATCAAAAATGCTATATTTGATTTCTTGTCAAAATGCTTTCCCGTGAACATGATATTTTGGATAGTGCAAATCAGATTGCTCACTAGATGTCGCTGTTTGACTGCATTCTGATCCTATCATTATTAGCATTGATATACTGTATACGATTTAAGATGCAGAGCAGATTGTATTCTATAGTGTCTTTTTTTTCAAAATCATTTCAAAGCACTTTTAAAGTCATTATAATGTAGATTTTTAAACAAAATACTGTGACTATATATAATATTCTTACAAGTTAAATGATGTTAAAGCATATGTAGTAGAATCTCTTGTAGATCAAGAGTATTGATTTGCTAATGAAAACTGCTGAATTTGTGCGTGAGGATATGATAATCCTGTACCCTCCTGGCATTTCTTTTATCTCAGTCCTTCATCCCCTCTTAAGCTTTGCAGTCATCAGACTTCATACCTCTCAGTCCTTTTTGCCTTTTGCCTCCCATCTAGGAATGTACATTTATGTGTGGCTTTGTTTTAGTGTGCAGTAAAATTAGTGCAAACTAAGAGCATAACTTTCAAAGCTGCATGCACATGCCCATATACGCAAGTATATGAGTGCATTTTATAAGCTACTCACATGTGATGTATTGTGCACAGGTTATAAAATCCGAGTACATATATGCGCTGACATGCTCGTATATGTAAAAATCACATGCTGCGCACGCTCTGAGGTATCCAGATAAACAGCAGCACTTATCCAGATAAATTTCAATTTATCTGGCTAAGTAGCAGAAAGCTGCTACTTATACATATAAATCTGAAAAGCACTACTTAGATGGATAAGAATTAAAATGCTACTCATCTGGCTAAGTCAGATAACCGGATAAGTCTTCAAGCACTACTATACAGCTATTTGATTTATCCAGCTGAGTCAGTTGGATAATTTTAAAGTCTTATCCGTCTAAGTGCTTTTTGGGACTTATTCTGCTTTTTATTTAGATGGATAAATCTGAAAAGCACTACTTAGATGGACAAGAGGCACTGTTTCAGATTTATCCGGGTAAGTAGCACCTTGCTTCTACTTAGATAAGTCAGAACTTGTCTGGATAAGTACTGCTGCTTAGCTGGATAAGTCCGAACTTGTCTAGCATCAAAGGTGCTACTTTAGCTAGTTATGTGTGCACAAACGATATACACGCGTTTCTTTACTTCCAGTTTTAAAGGGATATGTGAGTAGATTTTCCACACATAATTTAGACCCATTTGCTCCTCATGTCGTCTTTTACATCCATAGGTTGGGAGATTTTCTAACATGCATGCAATGAAATTACCAGATTTACTAATTAGTCTACTAGTTCGCCTAGTCCATCTATAGTTCATGAAGTTCCTCCTGGCTTTCAGCCTAAGGTCTCCCCATTTCTCCCAGACCCCCCCATACCCAGTCAATTTTTCACTTTTAAGATGTTTATGATCCCTTACTCCAGATATTGAACAGAAGTGAATGTATGCGAGTAAGGTATCACATTTATGTACATAAATTACTTACAAATGAACTTACTTGCATAAATATTGGCCCTTCCTTGGAATGCCCCTAGCCCATCCCTTTTTTACATATGTAAATTTACTCATGGACCCTGATATACACATATATTTGAGGTTTCTAAAATAGCATATACTCGGGCATGTGATATTTTACACTTGTAAGTGCTAATTTGTATGCATGCAACTTTTGAAGATTCACCTTTAAATGTTTTAGCGTTCACTAATATGAAATTGCATGCATAAAACAGTGTGTGCAGTTTTGTATTAATGCATGCTATTTCTCTTTAGTGTACTCTAAAACAGTCATGCACACTAAAATGTAGCATGAAACAAAGCAAAATAAAAAGAAAACAAACAAAAAAAACCAAAACAATTTTCTTCCTGGAAATCTCTGTTCCTCACTTCACATAACCTTTTTCCTCCAACCAAATTATTTGTGATGGATCTTCTTTCTATGATCTTTTCACTTTTTTGAAATATACTCACTACTTTTAGTTTATGAAACTGAAATATTTTACTTGATGTAATTGCTGGTTTTATTACTTAGCTCAGTAACTTTCTTTTCCAAATGTTTATAACAAAGAGTTTGGTACAACATGGCCTAGTCTAACAACATGGCCTAGTCTAACAAGGAGTAGCAAATCACCTGGACCGGATGGTATGCATCCTAGGGTACTGAAGGAACTCAAAATGAAATTTCTGATCTATTAGTTAAAATTTGTAACCTATCATTAAAATCATCCATTGTACCTGAAGACTGGAGGGTGGCCAGTGTAACCCCAATATTTAAAAAAGGCTCAGGGGTGATCCGGGTAACTATAGACCAGTGAGCCTGACTTCAGTGCCAGGAAAAATAGTGGGAACTATTCTCAAGATCAAAATTGTAGAGCATATAGAAAGACATGATTTAATGGAACACAGTCAACATGGATTTACCCAAGGGAAGTCTTGCCTAACAAATCTGCTTCATTTTTTTTGAAGGGGTTAATAAACATGTGGATAAAGGTGAACCGGAAGATGTAGTGTATTTGGATTTTCAGAAGGCGTTTGACAAAGTCCCTCATGAGAGGCTTCTACGAAAACTAAAAAGTCATGGGATAGGAGGCGATGTCCTTTCGTGGATTACAAACTGGTTAAAAGACAGGAAACAGAGAGTAGGATTAAATGGTCAATTTTCTCAGTGGAAAAGGGTAAACAGTGGAGTGCCTCAGGGATCTGTATTTGGACCGGTGCTTTTCAATATATATATAAATAATCTGGAAAGGAATACGACGAGTGAGGTTATCAAATTTGCGGATGATACAAAATTATTCAGAGTAGTTAAATCACAAGCAGACTGTGATACATTACAGGAGAACCTTGCAAGACTGGAAGATTGGGCATCCAA
Source organism: Rhinatrema bivittatum (assembly GCF_901001135.1). Lineage (NCBI taxonomy): Eukaryota > Metazoa > Chordata > Amphibia > Gymnophiona > Rhinatrematidae > Rhinatrema > Rhinatrema bivittatum. Next base: position 730,551,014 of record NC_042615.1, on the reverse strand, counting down.
ATGGCAGATGAAATTTAATATGGACAAGTGCAAGGTGTTGCATATAGGGAAAAAAACCCTTGCTGTAGTTACACGATGTTAGGTTCCATATTAGGAGCTACCACCCAGGAAAAAGATCTAGGCATCATAGTGGATAATACTTTAAAATCATCAGCTCAGTGTGCTGCAGCAGTCAAAAAAGCAAACAGAATGTTAAGAATTATTAGGAAGGGAATGGTAAATAGAACGGAAAATGTCATAATGCCTCTATATCACTCCGTGGTGAGACCGCACTTGGAATAATGGGGTAGATTTTCAAAGGGGTACGCGCGTACCCCCCGAAAACCAACCCCAAACCCCCCTGCGCGCGCCGAGCCTATTTTGCATAGGCTCAGCGGCGCGCAAAAGCCCCAGGACACGCGTAAGTCCCGGGGCTTGCATGGAGGGGCGTGTCGGGGGTCGTGTCAGGGGCGTGCCGCAAGTGACGTGGCGTTTCGGGGGCGTGTCGCAAGTGACGTGGTGTTTCGAGGACGGCGCCGCAGGCGTGGTTTCGGCCCGGGGGCGTTCCGGGTGCATGGCCGTGGCCTCCGGACCAGCCCCCGGACCGGAACATGGAGTGCGGCAGCCGGCCCGGTGCGCGCAAAGTTACGCCTGCTTCCAGCAGGCGTAACTTTGCCGACAAAGGTGGGGGGGGTTTAGATAGGGCCGGGGGGTGGGTTAGGTACGGGAAGGGAAGGGAAGGTACGGAGGGTGGCAGGAATGTTCCCTCCGAGGCCGCTCCGATTTCGAAGCGGCCTCGGAGGGAACGGAGGCAGGCTGCGCGGCTCAGCGCGCGCAGGCTGCTGATTTTGGGCAGCCTTGCGCGCGCCGACCCCGGATTTTAATGGATACGCATGGCTACGCGCATATCTATTGAAATCCTGCGTATTCTTGTTCGCGCCTGATGCGCGAACAAAAGTACGCGTGTGCGCAGATTTATAAAATCTGCCCCAATGTGTACAATTCTGGTCGCCACATCTCAAAAAAAATATAGTTGCGATGGAGAAGGTACAGAGAAGGGCAACCAAAATGATAAAGGGAATGGAACAGCTCCCCTATGAGGAAAGGCTGAAGAGGTTAGAGCTGTTCAGCTTGGAGAAGAGACAACTGAGGGGGGATATGATATAGGTCTTTAAGATCATGAAAGGTCTTGAACGAGTAGATGTGAATCGGTTATTACACTTTTGAATAATAGAAGGACTAGGGGGCATTCCATGAAGTTAGCAAGTAGCACATTTAAGACTAATAGGAGAAAATTCTTTTTCACTCAACGCACAATAAAGCTCTGGAATTTGTTGCCAGAGGATGTGGTTAGTGCAGTTAGTGTAGCTGGGTTCAAAAAAGGTTTGGATAAGTTCTTGGAGAAGTCTATTAACGGCTATTAATCAAGTTTACTTAGGGAATAGCCACTGCTATTAATTGCATCAGTAGCATGGGATCTTCTTAGTGTTTGGGTAATTGCCAGGCTCTTGTGACCTGGTTTGGCCTCTGTTGGAAACAGGATGCTGGGCTTGATGGACCCTTGGTCTCACCCAGCATGGCAATTTCTTATGTTCTTAATAGCTTATATTGGTTCTTATCTATTTAAACGACTGTGAAACTGTGTGCTTGCAAGAATATAGTTAAGGGACTGGCAGTGTTTTTAATGAAAATCTTCTTCTCTTATTTGATGGGCTAGGAAAAGATTGTTCCCATAGTTGCAGAATGGGAGTAATGATTTCAGCCTTAGGGACCAAGACACCAAAATGGATCAGAAATTATAACTGAATTTTGTAAAGAAATGTTTAGGGTGCAGGCTGGGGAAGAGGGAAGTTTCTGAGCTATTGTAATACAAACAACTAAGGATATGTTCCTTAGGTTCCCTAGGTTCCCTGCAATTGAATTATAAGGTGTCTCTAGAGCTGTTTATGTCAGAGGAATAGAATTGCAAAGTGAAACATTTATTCTACCCCATATGAAAATGATGCAATAAAACCCTGTAATTAGATTGTAAGATCCTTAAGCATCTTATTAATGCCTCTCTGATGTTTCTCTTTTTTATTTAGGCAATAATAATCGCCAGTGGATAAGATGTCTATTAGTAGTTATTGGCCTGATTAGGGTTCAAGCCTTTTGTTCTTCCCCAAAGGGGCTTGTTGTCATAATGTTCTCAAAATTGTTTGCTAAGAGATTGTTTCTTGACATATTTAAATGTAAACAGAATTATGTAGCAATCCAAATAATTGTCTAGAATATGATATTTCTAGGGAATTGATGTCCTGAATTCTAACCAGTCATGTTCCTTGTAAATAAACTAAATATTCTACTTGGACTACAATTTAATTTGTAATAATAAATAATCACATTGCCTTTGGTAGTTGTAATACTTTACTGCAGAGCTGTTGTGATCCTTGAAGCCCTGCTATATAGACTGTCCTTGTTTTCCTGTGGTGGCTCAGAGGTATTTTTTCATAAATTTGCATATGCACTGTCCATTTCTTTAACTGCCCAGAAAGTTAGTATTCTTGAAAATTCTAAGCAACTTGAACTTAGCTTGATCCATATTTGGCAGCCATTGAAGCTTAAGAAGAAACAGGAGGCACTAATTCTAGCAGGGCAAACCAGCATCATTCTTGTCACAACATTCTGGAAAACTTGCAGTCCAGATGTGAGCTTCACTGTGAGCCCCATGTATAAACTGCCGCAGCAGTCCAGCTACATCATGATTAGGGCCTGCATCACAGTTTTAAATGCTATTGTCTCTAAAAAATGTTAGGGCTTCTGATCCTAAGGGTTGAAAAATGGTAAATTTAGAAACAGGAAGCCTAACTTTAAAACCGAGTTTTGGTGCTGGATTTGGGCATGTATTGGACACACAAAGATTTATCCTAATATTTTATAAACTGTGCGGTAGTTCTGCTCTGAAAGCATGTGCAAATAGTGGCAAAGCAATGACTTTCCTTACCTTTTCTACCTATTTTATAAACATACACATGTATATTTTAGGTGCGGAAAACAATATAACATGTATATGTAATAACCCCGATTTATACGCAGAGGCAGGTGTTTTGCAAAGTATGCGTGCGTATCATTTACAAAATACTTGAGCATGTACATGAAATCACCAGTTTGCTGATACTACCACCAGTTCACCCAGTTTGTCTCCAGTTCACCTAGACCCTCTAGCACTTCACCCTAAGCCCCCCAGGTCACATACCCAAACACTGCACGCCACAGACAAGTCCAATTTCACTGGCGTGAGCCAATTAGCAGGTGTAAAATTACAAGAATAAGTTTGATAATTTAGACGCACATATCTGCTATAAAACAACACTTCCATGCATACCTCTTGATCCGTCTCTTTTTTTGCTTTGGTAAAATGTATGTGTGGAACCTAAAATATGCACATGCTTTTGATGTTTATAAAATAGCATATAAGCAAATGCATTCTACAGGTGCATGTATATGCTGTTTTTCCATGCAGAACCGCTTTGAAAATTTACTCATTTTTTGGACGTTTAGGTATATTTAGCTGGTACCAAAAATAGGTGTTTATTGGAGTTTTTATGGTTGGCACTTAAATTTTTGGCATATTTGTAGGTGGATTCAGTTTAATAAGTAATAAATCAATTTATTTTTCAATTTTATTATTTAAGGGTGTGTGTATCTAAAGGGAACAGGTAAGTATGTGGAGGCAGCGGGAGTTTATGTGGCTAGGTGAGTGGCTAATGTGTGGCTGAGTGTGTATCTCTCCTCTCTTTCTTGCATTCCCTATCTCTTTCTCCTTCCCATTGTACTTCTCATCCCCCTCTTCCTTCACTCACTTCTCCCCCTCCCATGTGCACTCCTCCTGTGGTCTCTTCTTCAGCCAATGGGGCTTGAGCTCCCATGGCCTGAACCTCCCATGATCTCTTCTTCAGTCAGTGGGTCTTGGGTCCCCATTGGCTGCTCCTCTGTGGCGTCTCATCTTTGGATGGCAGGGGTTGGGCTCCTTGCCAGTCTGTGCCAATGACATCATTTGGTTGCAGCTTCCTTCAGACAAAGGCAGTGGCCAGGTGATGTTATCAGAGTTCTCCCAGTGGAGGCCTATTTTTGAGTATTTTGGTTAGAATAAAAAAAAACACCCTGATTTCCCCCATCTAGGGTGTTTCATAGGGGTTTTTCTGTTAACTGCAAATCAGTCATTCTATTTGCAGTCTGCCTTTCCAAGGTAAGTTAAAGATGGACTACGATGACTTGGACATGCAGAGGCTGCTCTTTTACCTTGTGTTTCTTCATATTTTTTACTTGTGGAAATGCTACCTAAATGGAAAGGGAAAGTTTGTGTCCATCCCTCTGAGACAGTGTCCTTAGACAGCAGCCCATAACACCCTTCATGTCCAGGAATCCTACAGTTACTGGAGACTGCGGTGGTGCAGTATCAGGCAAGGAAGTGCCTGAATTACCAGGTGAAGAAACATCTCCGAGTCCCCTGGATCTCCAGTCGTCACCATCGGAGGGACATGCAGATTTGAACAGACTGTGTGTGGTGCCGGAGGATGTCATTGATGCTTCAGCGATGGAGGAAGCCCATGCTATGTCAGCGTTTGGAGGAGATTCTGCTGTTTTGGAGGAGATGGTACATGAATTAAGGGGTGAATTTTAGCCATCCCTTACTGTAAAACAGCTTTTTCACAGAGGGATATGCCTGTGCTTCCCTATTTTCCTACAGTTGGGACTTCCAAACCCGCAGTGGTGAAGTTAGATTCTCTGTGGGATCTAATCTCTGTTCATGGGAATCTAAGTGCTGACTGCTCTTCTAAAATTGCTTCGCTGTCCCAAAAGCTTGAGAGCAGCTTTCAAAGTCATGGCAAGTATTTAAATGAACATAACAGAATTACAAAATTGGAAAGCAAGGTAGAGGACTTCCAGTCTCTTAATTATACCATCCCCTGCACTCACCCTCGGCTGCCGGTTTCAAAATGGCACCAATAGCCTTTGACCTATGTCACAGGGGCTACCGGTGCCATTGGTCAGCCCCTGTCACATGGCCATCGGCGCCATCTTATGCTCCTACCACGTGACAGGGGCTGACCAATGGCACCAGTAGCCCCTGTGACATAGTAAGGGCAAAGGCTATCGGCGCCATTTTGATTACTGGCAGCCGACGGCCTGAGTGCAGGAGATCGCTCCCGGACCCCCGCTGGACCACCAGGGACTTTTGGCAAGTCTTGGGGGACCCTCCTGATCCCCTCAAGACTTGCCAAAAGTCCAGCGGGGGTCCGGGAGCGATCTCCTGCACTCGGGCCGTCGGCTGCCAGTAATCAAAATGGTGCCGATAGCCTTTGCCTTATATGTCACAGGGGTTACCAGTGCCATTGGTCAGCCCCTGTCACATGGTAGGAGCACAAGATGGCGCTGATGGCCATGTGACAGGTGCTGACCAATGGCACCGGTAGCCCCTGTGACATAGTAGATCAAAGGCTATTGGCGCCATTTTGAAACCAGCAGCCGAGGGTTTGAATGCAGGGGATGGCTCCCGGACCCCCGCTGGACCACCAGGGAGTTTTGGTAAGTCTTGGGGGGGGTCAGGAGGGTGGAGGGTTTGTTTAAATTGGCTCCTTTAGGCGGCCGAATAATTTGGCAAAGATTTGTTGTATTCATGGAGAATCGCCATATGTTTCGCTTCCCCACGAATACAACGAATATGGCCCTATACATTGCGGATTCCCAATTCATAGGGAACAAATGCACACCTCTACCTGCTACTGTTGCATCGCTTTGTCCTTTTCACAGTGCCTTAGGATGTTTTTTATACTGTTGTTGGTGCCCTTTTCCCTCTCTCATGATGCCTTGCAGTCTTCATTCCACCTTTGGTACTTTTGCCCCTCTTTTGGTGTCTTATGCTGTTCCTGATGCTGTTGGTGCTGCTTTGTTTCCCTCTTATTACTTTGGGATGCTTCTGTTGGTGCGGCTTTGTTCCTCTCACTGCATCTTGAGGTGTTCTTCCTTCTGTTGCTGCTTTGCTCATTCCACTATTGTTAGCACCCTTTGCCTTTTTTTTTTTTTTTGAGCCTTGGGGTGTTCTTCCCACAGCTGGGGCTGCTTTGGACCTCTCACAGTGTCTTTCCTCCAACTCTTGGTGCCACTCTGCCCTGCTCTTGGTGTTTTGGAGTGCCGTTCCTTCTGCAGGAAGCATGCAAGTTTCATTAAACATGGACAGAAAACCCCAATTTTAGAGCCAAAATGGGATGGAGGCTTCCCCCATTGACTTTAATGGAAAATAAATGACTGAAGAAACAAAAAAAATACTGGGACCTGAACCAAACAAAATGAATCACTTAGCCAAACAAACCGAACTTAAAATATGTTCCACATACGTCTTTAGGGATCTGGAGCCCCAGAATATCTCTTCTGTGGTCTCTAGATAAGTACATTACTTTGTTCACATAATGGCACCAACCTCTCCACTACATCCTGAGGGCCTGCAACTCCCTCACTGTCTGCCTCAGAGGCTATGCCTCTGCCTTCTACTCTACATCATCGCTGCCATTGCCACCACCTCCTCTTCTGCTTCTCCTCTTTGACCTTTGCTGCTGTTAAGACCATCTCCTCTTCCTCCTTTTTATTTGAAGTGGGAAGAATCTGCTAAAAAGAAAGAAGGAGAAGCAGAAGACTGTTAATCCAGAGCATTCAATCAATTGCTAAGGATATGTGAGAGTTGAGAAGACTACAACTGAGGGCCTCTAGTTTAAAACTGCACATATTCCTGCAGCAAAAACATCTCCATATTCTAAAAATATCTGTAACCATTTCAGTTGAACCATTCAGTACATATTGACTTACTATTACTGGAAGGCTTGTGATAATGATATATTCTAAAAAGACTTAGCCTGCGATGGTCGTCTTTAATTGAAACTGATGATGAAATAAAATTTCAGGTCTGTTTTAAACTGTACTATATATATATATCAGCTCTGAGATATAAAAAGTAAAATTAATTTCTGGATACACAGAGTTTCATAGCAAGAAAATTGGATGAGTGAGTGTGTGGTATACATAGATAGAGACAGAGGATTACAAAGAGAACCAACAAAAGGGTAAAATCCTCCAAAATGCTCATTACCTATTTTAGCAGTGTAAATGTAAGGTAGCCAAAAATAGTCACACTTTAAGCTAATTCCAGGCACCCAAGTTTTAAGATTTCAGCAGAAAATTCACCTTTATTTAGGGATCTATAATACAGCTTGCATTTAATTTGCCCAGTTTTCAGTGGCTGTTAGGTTGCTAGTGCTGAATTTCAGTGCTTACAAATGTTTTCCTCCCTGCTATAACTGCACTCCTGTAGCCATCCACTTAGGGATGGAAATGGTGGCTAAAGGGCTACTGTGGGTGTTCTGCCCTACTCAGTTTTTGAAGTGGGCAAATCTCCTAAAGTTTAGGCACCAAAACACTTAGAAAACTGACTTCCAGCTACTGCTAGTAGGATCATGGGAATGTATTAGTACTTTCCCTGCAGTTCTGGTGGGTGTTCATGCTGTCTTACTGTTGGAAACAAAATGTTGCATGAGACATTACAGACAGTGGAGTCTCATGACTTAAAACAGTGTATAGCACCTCCTTGTATGGCTAACCTGCAAAAATACTACATTTCACTTGCCTATGACTATGCCTTCTTTGACCTTGAAAGCGACTCCTAAAATTTCCAAAAATATTTGCTTGATACAATTGAATTATCTGTAGTTGGAGCCAGCTATAGAGATATTCAATGTGTGCTCTTGCACACAAACTTGGTATGCTCAAAAGGCAACACCGCAAATAAAGTGCTTCTTCCCTCTGTGTGGGTCCACTGTCTAATGGGACACTGCTGCTCAACTGACTGCCACTGATTCATGTTGGACAATGGGGCCAACCAGAAGAGGGGCCAGGGGGCCATTTGCTGTCAGCCTCAAGCTCAGATTTAGATGTGTTTTCATTTTGGGGTTTTGTTTTTTTTAATTGGGGGGGAGGGGTGGCATTTGATATGTTTTATAACACGAGGCTAGGGGCCTCAAAAGCAGAAAGTGGCCCATGGCTCTCTGAACCTCTGAGAGGGCCTGTTGGACTGATAACAGCCTGGTGCCTTTTGGTCAGAGTTGAAAGAGAACAAGGACATTGCAGATTTATTGGGAATGAGTTATGTATTTGGATTGTTTGAACAAAGATGTGTACATTGTAATTTACTTCTTTTTAACATCAACTATTAGTAAATCTGGCTGGAATTACATCAAAAGTCCAGCATACGTATTACTGGTTATCTTAAAGTCTGATAAAACATGTCCAGGGACTTGAGAGTAATCTCCCTGACAAGAAATCCTGGAAGAGAGTGGGGCTTATGGAGGTATGGGAGGTGAAGACAGCTAAAGCCCATTAAACTGCAGAGTACCCTTGGACTTCTTAGGAAGGATATTAACCCAGGGTTATACATAGACACAGACACACACACACACACACACACACACACACACACACACATATAAACTAAGCAAACTCATTAGCAATAACTATTTATTGCATTTTATTAGGATGAATATAATTTTATCTGATGGTCCCATTCTGTATCTTACAATGAGTATAACTCACAGATTCTGTTACTTAAACTATGTTAATCGGCCAAATTCTAAATCCCCTGTGCATGCAAAAAATTGGGATTACATGTGTGACTGGGCCTTGAGCGCACTGGGACAGACTTTAAAACCTGCGCGTGGGCGTAGATTTGTTCGCGCAATCTGGCGCAAACAAATCTACGCCCAATTTTATAACATGCGAGTGCAGCCGTGCAGATGTTATAAAATCCGGGGTCGGCGCACACAAGGGGGTGCGCAATTGTGCAACATGTGCGCACCGAGCCACGCAGCCTTCCTCCGTTCCCTCTGAGGCTGTTCCGAAACTGGATCGGCCTCGGAGGGAACTTTCCTTCCCCCTCCCTTCCCCCTCCCTTCCCCCTCCCTTCCCCTACTTAACCCGCTCCCCAGCCCTACCTAACACCCCTTACCTTTGTTCCAAAAATTATGCCTGCCCGAGGCAGGCATAACTTGCACACACCGGCCAGCTGCCGGCACGCCATGCTCCGGCACAGGCCGCTGTGTCGGAGCACTCTGCCCTGCCCCCGGACCGTTGTCACGCCCTCGGGCCACCCCTGGACTGGGGCCCTGCCCATGGCCCCGCTCTCGGACCGCCCCTTTTTTGAAACTTTGGGACATACGCGCGTCCCGGGGCTTGCTTGGTGCACACAGGGGCAGCTTGGGGCAGCTTTTCGGGGGTTACACGCGTATGTTACGTGCATAACCCTTTGAAAATCTGCCCCAAGGGGGCAGATTTTTAAACCTGCGCGTGGGCATAGATTTGTTCGTGCAACCCGGCGCGAACAAATCTATGCCCGATTTTATAACATGCGCGCACTGCAGCACGCATGTTATAAAATCCAGGGTCGGTGCACACATGGGGGTGCACAGTTGTGCAACTTGCGCTCGCCGAGCCGTGCAGCCTTCCTCCGTTCCCTCCGAGGCCGCTCTGAAATCAGAACGGCCTCGGAGGGAACTTTCCTTCCACCCCCATGCACCTTCCCCTCCCTTCCCCTATCTAACCCGCCCCCCGGCCCTATCTAAAACCCACTCCTTACCTTTATCGGGAAAGTTACGCCTGCCTCTGGGCAGGCGTAACTTGCGCATGCTGGCTGGCTGCCAGCGTGCCATCCCCCAGTATGGCGGCTGTTCCGGAGGCCTCAGTCCCGCCCCTGGAATGCCCCCGGGCCGGCGCCCCACCCATGGCCCTGCTCCCGGAATGCCTCTTTTTCGAAGCCCCAGGACATACGCGCGTCCTGGGGCTTGTGCGCGCCGCCGAGCCTATGCAAGAAAGGCTCGGCGCACACAGGGGCAGCTTGGGGTAGCTTTTTGGGGGTTACGCGTGTAACCCTTTGAAAATCTGCCCCACTGTGCACATCTTCAAAGTGGCCCGATTATGTGCTGAAGTGTCGGGCCCAGTTAAAGGAGCAGTCCGGGGGGCGGGGAGGGGCAGGGCTGGACACGGCCGGTACAGCAGTAAGCAATAAGAGCAGTAAGCAACAAAATAAAAAAATTGAAAGGTTGGAGAAAGGGTTTAGAGCAGGGGTGGGCAATTCCAGTCCTCGAGGGCCACAAACCTGTCGAGGTTTTAGGGTATCCTAATGAATATGCATGACATAGATTTGCATACAACTGAGGCAGCGGGCATGCAAACCTCTCTCATGCATATTCATTAGGGACATCTTGAAAACCAGACTGGTTTGTGGCCCTCGAGGACCGGAAGTGCCCACCCCTGGTTTAGAGGGTGGGGAGGAGAGGGGAAGGGTATGGAAGTTCTCTTCCAGTCTGCTCCTTAATTGGAGCGGACTGGAGGGAACTGGGAAGGACAGGATACGTCGCCACGTAGGGATTACAAAATCTGCCGCACATGTGCGGGCGCCATTTCTATTTTATAAAGTGTGCAGCCACGCGCATATATTATAAAATATGCGCATCCATGTGTGCACGCCGGGTCTCACGTGCACATAGACACCCGCAAGCTTCGTTTAAAATCTACCCTTGTGTTAATATGTCCAGAATTCCTTACCTGTGACTCACAAAACAAAGTACAATGATTTGTTGGCTAATTTTCACAATTTTATATGTAACTTGTAATCAAGTCATCTTTTTAACTTGCTTTTCCTCAGTAGCTCAGAATAAGGAACAATACTATTTGAAACAAAATAAATACATTACAATAAAACTATTAAACATGACATTATCATGATGTCATCAATACAAACATATTAATACGTAAGATACCAAACCTCAAAAAGCACCAACTTGTTTTGGGGAATTTATGAATCAACAATCAAATCAAACATTTAATGCCACATGACATCATCATAATATCATCAATATAAAACTTAATAAAAATATACAAAATCATAAAACAAATTGACAATAAAACTCAACAAATAGCCAGTATTGGGTAATATTGTATAAGCTGCGTAAGAATGTCGGCAAAATCATGCATAAATTACACTAATTTTCAAAGCAAATTAAAATTTGTACATTTGCTTTGAAAATGGTCCCACCAAAACTACTTGCACATACCTGCTAAAATGTATGCAGGAATGTTACATACATACCATACATGCATGGTTGAATATTCAACCATGTCTCCCATTGTGCTTTCAAGATAATCTTAAATTATTTATCTATTTTAATTGAATTAATTACCTAACTTGTTCTCTTAGTTATTTTCTAGTATGCTCTAATCTTCTTCTCTGTTCTTTTTCCTTATTCCCTAAAGTTAAAATATTATTTGTAAAGCACGGCCGCTAAATGCTATGTTTATTTTAGCACTGTTGCGAAGTATTATTGATTGTGAACCAATGTGATGTTTCTAAACAAATGTCGGTATATAAAAACTACAAATAAATACCTTTGTGCAAACCCCACAGCTGTTCCTCTCCCGGTAATGTATCTGATCAGTCAGAGTGAACCTACATGCATGCAGGACTTACGCATGTAAGTTTTCCCATATATCAGTCAGCCAACAAGCCATTGCCACAGATAGAGCACTGTTGTACCCATGGAAATGCCTTTGAAAATTACCTTCCTTAAACAGGACATAAGTTATACTTAGCTAAAGACCTATCACAGGCCAATCTGAAGCACAGCCACTGGTGTCTTAATTATAACTATTACATAAAACTGCATTTTATTTATTTATTTATTTATTTATTGAATAATTTTTATATACCAATTTTTCATGTGAGCATATCAAATCGGTTTATGGTCATTAACAAATATTCATTTAAAAATATTAGCATTTCCAAAATAAGAAAGGAAATAGATACATAGTTTCGTAATGTAAATAAATAAAATAGTAAGCTAAAAATAAAAATAGTAAGCTAAATAATCATAAAATTTAAACAATCAGAGAGGCAGTATAGTAAGAGTAGAGATAATAAAATAAAAAATAAAATATATACATTACTTTGATAAAGAATCAGTAGTTTGAAATCAAGTTCATGGCTCTTGGAAGGCTTGTTTGAATAGCCATGTTTTGATGCCCTTTTTGAATAATTTAATGTCTGCTTCCAATCGTAATTCCTGTGGTATAGAGTTCCATAGTTGAGGTCCAGAAATAGAGATAGTTCTTTCTCTTACATTATTTAGATGCGCAATTTTAGGGGAAGGAATTGGCAATATCCCTGTTCCAGTATATCTAGTAATTCTTGAAGGGATAAGGGAATGAAGTGATGAAGTTAACCATTCAGTTTTTTCACTGTAGAGTGTTTTGTGAATTAGGGACAAGATTTTATGCTGGGCCCTGTATTTGACCAGCAACCAGTGAAGTTCTTTCAATATTGGGGTGATATGCTCAGATCTTCTAGTTCCTGTCAAAAGTCTAGCTGCTGAGTTATGCAGAAGTTGCAATGGTCTTGTGACATTTGCTGGTAGGCCTAAAAATAGTGAATTGCAATAGTCTAATCTTGACAAGATAAGTGCCTGTAAGACAGTTCTAAAATCTTTTGGGACTAGAAGAGGTTTTAATCTTTTAAGGATATTTAATTTAAAATAGCCATCGCTTATGATTTTTTTGACGCAAGTTTTCATTGAGAATTCGCAATCTATGAAGATTCCTAGATCTCGTACTTCCAGGGAGATAGGGTAGTTTTTAGCTGCTTCTTGAATTTCAAGTTCTTTAGTCTTGCTTGATTTAGGTGAGATGTATAGAATTTCAGTTTTATTTGTATTTAGGGAAAGATTAATTTGGGTTAATACTTTTTCAATAGCAGATTGGTATATACCCCAGAGCTTAAGAGTTTGGTCGATAGATTTTTGGATCAGTATTAAAATCTGAACATCGTCAGCATAGACAAAATGTGTTAGACCGAGGCCTGATAGAATTCTGCACAATGGAAGTATGTAAATATTAAAAAGGGTTGACAATAGAGACAATCCCTTTGGTACTCCATATTGGAGATCAATTGGGTGAGATTCATTATCAAGAAATTTTACTTTGAAGGTTCTATTTTTTAAGTAAGAGTTAAACCATTTAAGTGCGGAGTCTTTGATGCCTATTTCGTTTAGTCTATCCAGGAGGATTTTATGATTAACTGTATCAAAGGCTGCTGAAATATCCAGCATGATCAGGAAGTAAGTTTGGCTGTTATCGGCTCCTCTAAGGATAATATCTTGTAATGAAATTAAAAGGGTCTCAGTACTAAAATATTTTCTAAATCCATGTTGTGCCGGATACAGGGTGCTGTGCTTTTCAAGATAATCTGTTAGTTGGTTGTTAATTACTTTCTCAATAATTTTTGAGATACAAGGTAAATTAGATATGGGTCTTAGGTTTGAAAGATCATATACCCTTAGAAAGTTTTATGCATTAGAAAGGTCATTTCAATTAGCTCTTTCCAGCATGTACATTTCCTTGACTCACTGGATATATGTTAGTCAGAATGTTTGAAATCAAGTAAAAAAATATATCTGAATTTCAAAGCACTCTGCTGAATTACAAAACACTCTGGGTTCTGTGTTAGGAGGCGTCATCACCCAGAAAAAGGACCTTATAACAGTGGTGTAATCAGAACTGATTTTTTTAAGTGGGCTCAAGGTTAACAAGGGTAGGAAGTAGGCATAGAGGTCTAAATCCTACTAGTTATACTCTTATCAATAAATAATGCCTTAGGGTTCACCCGACAATGGATTTCTATGTAGTCTCCAACAGCTGTTATGCATCATGAGTTTTTTAAAGCACTAACGAGCATTAAAAATTTATTGCAATTCATAACTACACAAGAAGAATATCACATAAAAAGTAAAGAACACATAACAAACATCAATCCAATCAATCATGTTATAAAACAAATAATGTATTCTTTCATGAATACATTCCAGAAAGGCAGAGAACACCATAACTACAATAAATAGAAATAATTATAATAATCATGAGAAATGGTGTAGAGCAGAACTAGGACAGTTCACATTACAATGAAAAGTGCAAAAAAATAATAATTCAAATTCTGTGTCTCCTCAGCAAAAACAAAATCTTTCCACTACTAAACACTTTCAGGCTAATTAAAATAATGTGCACAGTTGTGAATGGATGATTTAAATTACACCTACCGCATGTAAGTATGCTCCTAATTTTCAGAGGTTTCTTGAGCAAACCTACTTCACATATCTTCCATAGGACTTTGCCGGCTTTAACGTGAGTATATAAGCAGATATTAAAACATGCTTGCGGGTGGATCATTCCCAGTTTTTCCAATGAGTCCACCAATTTTCCCAGTCAATCTGGAGATCATCCAGACCTTTCTGGTTCTTCATGCTTTATTGCGCCCCCCCCCCCCCCCCCCCCCCCCCCCCCCTTGTCCTGGACTCTTCACCCTGTCATGTAAGCCCTAAAATGTGAAATCTGCAGACTTACTCCTCATCAGGAGCAATAGTAAAGTTATACAGCAAAGTAGCCACCATGCGCTGTGGCTTCTGGTTTTAATGTAAATAGATCCTTCTGTAAATAAGTTCCTTTTATTTTGACGGTTGTTCTTTTTTCTCTATTTCACACTACCTATCTTTCCCCCTTCTCCTGTCCCCTTTAGCCCCCTCCTCTTTCTGGCCTGCTCCCATCCCCTGCCCCCTGTTCATTGTAATTCCTCCTTTAATTGAGTTATTTGTAAACCGGCGTGATGTGCCATACGAACGTCGGTATATTAAAAGTTGTTAAATAAATAAATAAATAAATAATATAAAACAATTTTTTATCTTTTTAGAAATGCCATACAACAATACAGAGAGTGGAGTGTTCCTGAAACACTCTCTGAGATCAAACAGAACAATAGAAGTGGTAGAATGTTACCAGACAAACTCCCGCCCCCTCACTCTGCCCCCATCCCCCGAAACATAAAATTAGTCCATAAGAGCTGCAGTAACCTCAAACACTCTGTCCATAATAGCTTTATGTGAACCGCCTTCCGCCACACTGTCACTCATTAATGATCAGGCTGCGGGACCAATGCGGAAGAAGCTGGATTTAGGGATCCCAAATACTGAAGAACTTCTTCTTTTGCCGCAGTGACTGTCGCATAATGGCAGTGTCCATTTGCATCATACGATGGAGGCAGTTGTGCCATGTCCAATACAACGGGGGTGTTTCTTCTCTCCAGTGCAATAAAATGACCTTCTTGGCCACCAAGCAGGCTTTTTGAATAAACAACCGAGATCCCAAAATCTCGTATATGTAGTGGCGAAACGCAACCAAAAAGTAGCCAAAGAGGAGAGAAGGGAATGTGAATCTCCAATACAAATATCAGATTAGGGACCACCTTATTCCAAAAACTCTGAATAGGTGGATATTCCCAAAAGGTATGCGATAAAGTGCCAGATCCATGGCCACATCACCCACAAGCCACCAGTTATGTGCGTTACAGTTGGCCCCGTTCTGGAATGCCCTTGCCCTGCCCCTTTTCTGCCCTTTTATCTTTTGCTTATGCATGAGCATATATGCACATAAATTGAGGCTTTCAAAATATGCATTGTTCGCACTTGGCCTATGTACCCGCATGTGTGGGCATTTCAGTGCAAGCAACCTTATTTATCTATGAAAAAGCAGCAATGTAAATATTGCACCGGTCCTAGAACACTAATACACCACCTACTGGTGTAATAGAATGAGCCAGACTGATACAAATCCCTACAGAAAAATGACATACCAGCAGAAATGCTGTGCTTCAGTCATACATGCAGACACAGACCTACCCTTACCTAATATAGAAATTAGGGACTAAAAATTGGAAACAGAAACATGCAGACAAAATAAAAATAGAAAGCCCAAGAAACCAGACTTGAACAGTGGAATACTGAAGAAAGAGTAAAATACAAAAATATAAGAAATGCACATTCCCAAATATGGTATATTCCAAACACTAAAAACTCCCCCTCCCCCCCAATTTTTTTTTTACCTTTATTGTCTGATCCTTTAATTTTTCTAATTGGTTCATCCTGGTCTGTTTTTTTTAATACTTTCCCCTTGTTGATCTTTTCCTAATTCATATTTCAGGATCTCTTTCTTTTTCTTCTCTCTTCTATTTTCTTTCCTTCTTCCTTCACACATACATACATACTAGGGTGGCATTATTTATTTATTTTATTTATTTTATTTATTGTTTTTGTTATACCGAGTTTCATGATAGGCATCACATCAACCCAGTTTACAAATAACAAGGAGTGTAAAGCATAACGTAACGTAAAAAACAATATTTTCAATAAGAACCTTGAACTTTAAATACAGTGAATCAGAAAAAGGGAGAGGGAAAGTTACAAAAAACAAGGAAAATAAACTTGGGATGGAAGGGGAGAAATTGAACAGCACAATATTTACATTTCAGCCTATTGATACATTAGAATAGCAAGTGAAAAAATAAGACTATGAAACAGTACATAGGTAATCAAATGAATAAATATGACACAGTTGTGAATGGTAATAGTATGATAAATATTCAGCAGGAATTAGTGAGAGAGGGTTTGAGGTTGGTTGATTCGTGTTTACATTCCATTATTGCATACGAGTTAGTGCTAGTGAGAGGAGGTTTTATTCAAGTCTTGGAAATGCTTTTTTGAAAAGCCAAGTTTTTAGTCTTTTCCTAAATGTTAAAGAGCATGGCTCTTGTCTCAAATCAGGTGGGATCGAGTTCCAGAGAGCTGGACCTGCTGATGAGAAGGCTCTGAGACTCAAGGATTTATGTTGGTAGGTTTTGGCCTTTGGAATTTGGAGTGACTCTTTGTAGTGTTCCCTGATAGGCCTGGCAGAGGTGAATTTTTTAAGTGGTATTTGTAGGTCGAGTTGCGTGTGTTGGTTGATAGTTTTGTAAATGATGTTAATGGTTTTGTACATGATTCTATAGTGGATCGGAAGCCAATGGAGGTTTTTGAGAATAGGTGAAATGTGGTCAATTTTCCTGGAATTTGTAAGGACTCTGGCTGCAGAGTTCTGAACCATTTGTAAAGGTTTGGTGTAAGAAGCTGGGAGGCCTAATAGTAATGAGTTGCAATAATCTAGTTTGGAAAAGATTATTGCTTGCAAGATTGTTCTGAAGTCCTGAGTGTGAAACAGCGGTTTTATTCTTTTCAGGATATGTAATTTGTAGAAGCAATCTTTGGTGGTTTGGTTAATGAATGTTTTGAGGTTGAGACGATTGTCTAGGATGGCTCCTAAGTCTCTTACGTGGGTTGTTTGAAGGAGTGTGGGTGGTTTGGGAAGTGTACTATTGTTTTCCGGTGATAGCAGGAATTCTGTTTTCGAAGCATTGAGTACAAGGTTTAGACTGTTGAGGAGAAGTTTAATTTCTAATAGGGAACTGTCCCAGTATTCCATTGTTTTTGAGATTGATTCTTTTATAGGGATTACGATCTGTATGTCGTCTGCAAAAAGGAAATGTTTCAGGCTTAATTTTGTAAGTAGTTGGCAGAGTGGTAGCAGGTAGACATTGAAAAGGGTGGGTGAAAGTGATGATCCTTGCGGCACTCCTCTATTAGAAGGGTGGTATTGGGATTCTTTATTATGAATTTTGACTCTGTATCCTCTGTTTTCTAGAAATGTTTTGAACCAGTTTAGTGTGGCACCTGTTAAACCAATGTTTGCCAGCTGTTTTAGAAGAAGGGCGTGGTTGACGGTGTCAAAGGCCGCCGAGAAGTCAAGGTGGATTAGTAAATATGCTTGGCCTTTATCAATACCAGAGAGTAGGTAGACCATGAGTGAAATTAGTAGCGTTTCGGTGCTTGCGGCTTTGCGAAAACCATATTGGTTTGGAGACAGAATACTGTGGTCCTCTAGGTAGTTGGATAGTTGGGTGTTTACCAGTTTTTCCATGATTTTAGCTATAAATGGTAGGTTGGAAATAGGGTGGAAGTTGTTGGGATCACATGCATTTAGATTTGGTTTTTTTAGCAGTGGCTTGATTGAGGCAGTTTTTAGGTCATCTGGGTAGATGCCATGTGATAAGGAGCAGTTTATAATATCTGCTAGGGTTTTTGCTATTGTGTCCGGGATAAGAAGAAGCATTTTGGTAGGGATTTGATCAAATGGGTGTGATGACGGTTTCATTCTTTTTAATACATTTTGTATCTCTGTGATTGTGATGGGTTCAAAGGCATTAAGCTGGATGTCTTTATTTTGGGGAAGATATGTGTTATCTGGAGACGTAGTGTTTGGAATCAGCTGATTAAGGAGATCCGATATTTTTTTGTTAAAATGAAGAGCCAATTCGTCTGCTTTAGTCTGGGCTTGTTCGGGTGGTATATCTGGAGTGATAGGTTTAGTGAGGCTGGAAACGAAGGCGAATAGAGCTTTTGAGTCAAAGCTGAGATGATGAACCTTTCGGGCATAGTAGTCTCTTTTGATTTTCAACGTGGTACTTTTGTAAAGATGGAGTGATCGTTTGTAATCAGAGAGTGAGGCTGGTGAAGGGGCTTTGCGCCATTTTCTTTCTTTTTGCCGAAGTAATTGTTTGAGTTTTCGTAGTTCATCATTATACCAGGGATGTCGTTTGGATGTATTAGCAGACCTTGTTTTGGTTGTCAGTGGGCAGAGAGTGTTTGCTATAGATTTTGTTATTTTGGACCAGGATTGGAGGGCAGCGTTAGGGGTAGATACTTCAATGAGTGGTAGATCCGAGGTTAGAGCTTTACTTAGATGTTCCGAGTTGCAAGGTTTTCTGTATAGGAAAGAGGGTCTTGAGTTGAGTTTGGAGTCTGATCGAGGTAAGGAAAAGCTGGTGGAGATTAGAGATTGATCCTGACCATGGGACTTTTTTGCAATTTGGTTGTTTTGTAAGAGAAATACCAGTGTTTGTAAAGAGTAGATCGAGCGTGTGGCCTGCTTTGTGGGTGGGTTTATTGATTTGTTGTCTGAATCCCATCGCTGACAGTGCGGTGAGGAGGGCTTCACAGTTTGTAGAGAGGGGAACTTTGTCAACATGTAAATTGAAGTCACCCAGGATTATAGCAGGGGAGTCAAGATTGAGATGCAGAGTTATGGTTTCGATGATAGGAGAGGAGTCTGACTCTAGTAAGCCTGGAGGGGCGTAGACTAGCAGGATTTGGAGTTGTTCTGATTTGAACAATCCTAGTTCTAGTTTAGTTACTGTACTGATGGGGTGGTGTGAGAACCTTAAGGATTTTTTTGCAGCTAGGAAGATACCCCCTCCTCTTTTTTTCTGTCTTGGGATGGAGAAGAAATCGTAAGTCTGCGTTGGTAATTGGTTAATGAGTGTGATGTCCGTGGATTTGAGCCATGTTTCTGTTATGGCGCAAACGTCTGGGGTTGTGTCCTGCAGTATGTCGTTGAGTATAAGAGTTTTGTTGGTGAGAGATTGGGCGTTGAATAGGATTATGGTGAATAGGGTGAGGCCTAGTAACTGTGTAGTGGGGGAAATCATGATTGGGATGAGTGATTTGTAGGTGCGTGGTCGGTAGTACATTATTGTTCAGGTTGGATCGGTGCTGGATGAGTGCTACTGGAGCTTGGATGTGCTGCTAGAGACTGGATGTGTGCTTCTGTAGCCTGGATGAGTGCTGCTAGAGACTGGATGCGTGCCTCTGGAGACTGGATGCGTGCCGCAGGAGACTGGATGAGTGCCGCAGGAGACTGGATGAGTGCCGCTGGGGACTGGATGAGTGCCGCAGGAGACTGGTTGAGTGCCGCAGGAGACTGGATGAGTGCCGCTGGGGACTGGATGAGTGCCGCAGGAGACTGGATGAGTGCCGCAGGAGACTGGTTGAGTGCCGCTGGAGACTGGTTGAGTGCCGCAGGAGACTGGATGAGTGCTGCTGGATGAGTGCCTCTGGGGACTGGATGAGTGCTGCAGGAGATTGGATGAGTGCTGCAGGAGACTGGTTGAGTGCCGCAGGAGACTGGATGAGTGCTGCTGGATGAGTGCCTCTGGGGACTGGATGAGTGCTGCAGGAGATTGGATGAGTGCTGCAGGAGACTGGTTGAGTGCTGCAGGATGAGTGCCTCTGGGGACTGGATGAGTGCCGCAGGAGACTGGATGAGTGCCGCTGGAGACTGGATGAGTGCCGCTGGATGAGTGCCTCTGGGGACTGGATGAGTGCTGCAGGAGATTGGATGAGTGCTGCAGGAGACTGGTTGAGTGCTGCAGGATGAGTGCCTCTGGGGACTGGATGAGTGCCGCAGGAGACTGGATGAGTGCCTCTGGGGACTGGATGAGTGCTGCAGGAGATTGGATGAGTGCTGCAGGATGAGTGCCTCTGGGGACTGGATGAGTGCCGCAGGAGACTGGATGAGTGCTGCAGGAGACTGGTTGAGTGCTGCAGGATGAGTGCCGCTGGAGACTGGTTGAGTGCCGCTGGAGACTGGTTGAGTGCTGCAGGATGAGTGCCGCTGGAGACTGGTTGAGTGCCGCTGGAGACTGGTTGAGTGCTGCAGGAGACTGGTTGAGTGCTGCAGGAGATTGGATGGGTGGATGTGTGATCGCTGGATGGATGGATAAGGGTGGGTAATGGCTCTTGCTCTGGGACGCTCCAAGGGGCGCGCTAAGGGGCAAGCCCCTTAGGTCGCGCTCCTTCGGGTGCGCGACGCCCCAGGGAGCGTCTGCAATTTAAGGGCCTGAAAACAGTGCTGGGCTGGGGGTGGGAGCAGTATCACTCACCACGTGGTCCTGCTGCTTCTCTTTATTTTGCAGGTTTCTGAGCCCTCTTGTCCCTTTTTTTCTCTTAATTTCCCGGTTCACTGCTGGCTCACAGAAGGGAGGGGTGAGCGGGCTCTTGCCCCGACTGAGCTGTGCCGACCGCACGAGCCCCTGCAGTGGAGGAGGACAGAGACTGAGAAAGGATCCTGGCAGAAAGAGGGACGCCCAGGGAAGCGTCTGTAATTTAAACGCCTGAAAACAGTGCTGGGCTGGGGGTGGGAGCAGTATCACTCACCACGTGGTCCTGCTGCTTCTCTTTATTTTGCAGGTTTCTGAGCCCTCTTGTCCCTTTTTTTTTTTTTTTTTTTTTATTAGTTGTATATGATTTTGTGAAGTGAAATATTTTTCATCTCCTAACCCCTAAAATCGATCCAATATGTGTAAAAGTACTCTCTGTAAAATTTTAGCTCAATCAGATAATATTAAAATGGCCCCCAAAGGCCCTGAAGTTTCAGATTTTAATATAAAAAATATTGATTTTGTTAAACTGTTTTTATCTTCTTTATCATACTTTTTTCAAAAAAAGTATAGAATATGATTGAAAGAGAATTTAATTTGCAATAAAAAAATGCTTCTGAAAGCTTATAGAAGATTGTGGAAGGTTCTAGAACCATCAAGAAAGTTATGAGGCCTATATATAGATGGCGTCACTCAACAACTTTCAGTCAGTTCAATTCAAGTCTTACAGCCAGTAAGGAAGTTTTCTAAATTTAGGCTCAGATTTCAAGTTACAGTTCTATTTGTTAAGATTTTAGTAAGTTCTCCTATTAGTGAATTTGTGCTTGTGAAGCGTGGTTCATTTGTGTGATATAATGGCATCTTCATCATCATCAAAGTCCACTTCAAGACTTTCGCGCTGTTTATGGAAAGATTATGAATGTAATCTCATCGGAAACATAACAAACCAAATTGTAGGAACGAAACTACCTTCAGATTGGCAAGTACTCAGTGTTCTTTTCTTCAATTTACAAGTTGTTAATTTCTCAAAGAAAGTGTGACCTTAGTTGTAAAAGAAGTTCTTGTTTTCTGGGAAAAGGGACGAATTCCCCCAAAACGAACTGATCATTTCATTGAAAAAGTTATATCACTATATAAAGAATGGCAAGATTTACAGAAGCAGTTGGGTAGAAACTCAGATGTGGAAACAAATGAAATTCCTGGATAAATTAGATGATTTATTTGATTTTGCATGAGAATGCATTAAACATCATTAAGAATGAAGAGGATAAACAGTTTTTATTTTTGCAACGCTAGAAAGGACAACCAGGTTCCATGGCTGGCATTGATCACAAATTTAAAGCCAGTGAAGAAAAAAACACAGGATTGCATAGAAAAGGAAACAGAGAAAAGAAAGAACTTACAAGGAAATGGAATGATCGTATCACATTTTTTTTGTTATTATTTCCATTTAGATGTTATTTTGTGAAGTATGTATTTTTATTTTGGTTTTAATTTTTGCTCAATATCTTTGCTAATTTTTATTTCATGTAAATAACTATGGGGCGGATTTTAAAAGGGGTTACGCACGCCAAGCCTATTTTGCATAGGCCCAGCGACGCACGCAAGCCCCGGGGTACGTGTATGTCCCGGGGCTTTGTGAAAGGGGCAGGGGCGGGACCGAGGCCTCCGGCACAGCGGCCATGCCGGGGATTGAGCAAGTTATGCCTGCCAGAGGCAGGCGTAAATATCAAAATAAAGGTAGGGGGGTGGATTTAGGTAGTACTGGTGGGCGGGTTAGATAGGGGAAGGGAGGGGAAGGTAGGGGGGTGGAAGGGAGGAAACGGGGAAAGCCATCGGGGCTCCCCTAGGGTTCGGCGTGCACCCCCTTGTGCGTGCCAACCCCGGATTTTATAACATGTGTGCGGCTGCGCACCCATGTTATAAAATCGGGCGTACATTTGTGCGTGCCGGGTAGTGCACACAAATGTACCCCGTATGTGGTTTTAAAATCAGTCCCTATATGAAGAAAATAGTTATAAATAAAATTGTCTTTCGATTATGCTTGACTATTATTTTCCCAAACAACATTTGAAAATGAAATACAAAAGTTTTAAATAAGAAATACTAATTTTTGGTGAAATTTGAAACTTTAAGTCCTTTGGTGATCACCTTAAAATAGTTCAGTTGAGCTGAAATTTGGCAATGAGCACTTTTTCATATGTTGGAGCAAGATTAGGGGTTGTGAGCAAAGAATTTAAAAAATGTAAAAATAAGGGCCACCCTAATACACACACACACACACAGGCTCTCACTCTCACATGCTTTCTTTAACAGGCTCCCTCACATACACTAACTTTCACTCTTACATGTTTTCTCTCACAGGCTCCCTCACACACATACACAAGCTTTCAATTTTACATGCTTTCTCTCACAGGCTCCCTCTTTCTCTCTCTCTCAACACACACACAACACCTTTCACTCTCACATACTCTCCTATACACACACACACACACACACACACACGTTCTCACATGTCTCTCACAGGCTTACACACACACACAGGCTCTTGCTCTCACATACATGCTGTCACTCACATGCTTTCCCTCACAGGCTCCTTCACGCATACACATATAGGGTCTCGCTCTCACAGGTCCTGGCACACGGTGTTGCGTCAGAGGTGGACCCTTGGGCCGAGGTGGGGTTGACGTAACCCGTAGGTAAGGACCTATGGGTCCCCACCGTCGACAGGTGGATTGGGCTGATTGACAGAAGCCGCTGGAGCTTCACCTATATCAGCCCTTGTTCCCCTCAGGTTGAGCCTTTGGATGCCAGGGCCAGCAGGACGTAGGTGGGTCTCTGTACATAATTGCAGTAGGAGTTGATTCAGCCCAGAGACAGCAGGTGAGAGATGGTACAGTCTTACTCCAGACTGGGTAATGTCCTGGAAACTCGGGTGTCAATGGAACAAAGGCAGACAAGGGGCACTCGAGCAAAGGTAGGCCAAAGCCTGAAGAAACCACGTCCAGGGAGTAAGCTGAAGAGGCGGCCAATGGTAGGCTTGTCTGATCACAGAGATAGTCAATAGTGTAGTCAGGCAAAGCGGAGTTCTGGGTCTGGAGTTAGGCAGTAACATAGTTGGACGAAGCAAATGTCTGGGTCTGAAGATAGGCAGTAGCGTAGTCAGGCGAAGCAGAGGTCTGGGTCTGGAGATAGGCAGTAGCATAATCAGGCGAAGCAGAGGTCTGGGTCTGGAGATAGGCAGTAGCATGGTCAGGCGAAGCAGAGATCTGGGTCTGGAGATAGGCAGTAGTGTAGTAAGGCGAAGCAAAGTGAAAGTCTGTGTAGTCAATCCAAAGCATAAGCAGGGTAGGAACAGAGAGACAGTAACCAGGAACAATAAGGAACAGGAATGCAGAGATGAGACAAATCTCTAGGAAGCAACAAGTACTCAACCAGCGAGGAGACCTGTTGCAAAGGCAATGCTAGGGAGGGGAGCCTGAGCTTAAATACTGTAGTTAGGTTGACGTCATCATCCGGGGCTGTGGCTAGGTTCCCGCCGCAGTCCCTACTTAAGAATCAATGATGCGCATGCCTAGGGAGGGGTGCGGCATGAGTAGTAGCGTTTCTCCGCAGGCCACGCAGAGAGGCCCGACAAGAAGTGGAAGCAGGACCAGGAATGCCGGGGACTGTGGCAGAGCCGGAGGCACCGGGGGAGGCCCAAGGACAGACCTGACAGCCCACCACCACCAGCAAGGAGAAACCAGAGGCTGGAGTCACTGTAGAAAGGTGAGGGGGCCGTGTTGTGGGTCTGCTGCGGACGGCATGCATAACACACAGTTTCTCATTGTCTCAGGTTCCCACACATACATACACAGGCTCTCAGATTCAACACACACAGGTTCTCACTCTCTCAGGCTCACACACGCACACAGACACACACACACACTCACTTTCTCAGGCCCCCTCCACACACACACACACACACACACACACACACTCACTATCTCAGGCCCCCTCCACACACACACATGCGCACACACACACACACACATGCTCTCATACACACACACACACACACACACATAATCTCACTTTCTCAGGCTCTCTCACACACAATTCTGCTCCCACTTACAGGCTTACACTTCTTCTCTCACACACAAACATACACACACACGTACTCTCCCACTCACCTGTATACTTTATTTTATTTATTTAAAGAACTTTTATTCACACATGTCTATATATTCAGCAAGAATAACAAGTAATACATTCCTAAAATCATAAAATGCAACCATCATCATGAGAGGTCTAGAATGGGTAGATGTGAATCGGTTATTTACTCTTTCGGATAATAGAAAGACTAGGGGGCACTCCATGAAGTTAGCGTGTAGCACATTTAAAACTAATCGGAGAAAGTTCTTTTTCACTCAACGCACAATTAAACTCTGGAATTTGTTGCCAGAGGATGTGGTTAGTGAGGTTAGTATAGTTGTGTTTAAAAAAGGATTGGATAAGTTCTTAGAGGAGAAGTCCATTACCTGCTATTAATTGAGTTGACTTAGAAAATAGCCACTGCCATTAGCAATGGTAACATGGAATAGACTTAGTTTTTGGGCACTTGCCAGGTTCTTATGGCCTGGATTGGCCACTGTTAGAAACAGGATATTGGGCTTGATGGACCCTTGGTCTGATCCAGTATGGCATGTTCTTAAGAAATAAATGACACATTTAAACTTAAAAATATAAGCACATAAAACATTAAAAGATCAATTTGCTTCCAAAGACTGCTATCTAAAAAGTAAACGGATGTCTGCTGCATCCCATTGTGAAATATTTTCAAATTAAAGTCTTTTACTATGCATCACCATATGTTTTTTCAAAATAAAACAATTTCACAGCCTTTATAAAAACAGAGCTGCAAGTCAGTGATCTAATATAATCAGGAACTTCATTCCACAACTGGGGGCCAACAACTGAAAAGGTACGCTCACATGCTCCAGTTAAATGAACATACACAAAACTTCTCACACACACAGGCTCCCACTCATAAACACATGCACATATACACAGGAGTTCTTCAGCCACCATCAGACCCCCTTCTTTGCCTGTTGAGGGATGGGGTCCACGGTGGCCCTCTCCTTCAGCCATTGCGGGATGCGCTCAGCAGTGGTCCTCTCCTTTGCCCATCACAGGATGGGATCCGTGGTGACCATTCTGCAGGCCTCTTTTTTTTATGTTAGGCAATCCTAACATAAAATGGGCCTGCAGAATGGATGGGCCTGAGCCCAAAGTGAGTGGACCATGGCCTAACCAGGCCCACCCATAGCTACACACTGCCACGGAGTCCTTGTGGACAATATCTTGAAATCTTCAGATCTGTGTGTGGCGGTGGTCAAAAAGGCAAATAGAATGTTAGGAATTATTTGGAAAGGAAGAGAGAATATCATAATGCCCATGTATGGATCAATAGTGAGACAGCATCTTGATTATTTTGTGCATTTCTGGTCTCGCCATCTCAAAAAGACATAGTGGACATAGAAAAGGTATGGAGAAGGGTGATAAAAATTATGTTTCCTTACAGAAAAAGGCTAAACAGATTAGGGCTCTTTAGCTTGGAAAAGAGACGACTGAGAGGGATATGATTGAGATTTATAAAATCATGGGAGGAATGGGTAAATAAGGAATGATTATTTACTCTAACAACACTAGGACTAGGGGGCACTCCATGAAACTAGCAACCAGTAGTAGGAAGTATTTTTTCACTCAGCACATTGCTGGAGGATATAGTTAAAGCAACTAATATAGCAGGGTTCAAAAGAGGATCAGACAAATTCCTGAAGGAAAAGTCCATAAACAATAGAGATGTGAATCTGTTCCGGAATCATTTCCGGTATCGGGTTCGTAGAACTGCGGGAAATCTTTGTTTCCCGCGGTCCTGACTGCTTTTTTTTTCGGCTGTCCTTAGCCAAAAAAAAAGAAAAACCCACCCCAACCCTTTAAATCTAATTATTTAGAATCTCCAACCCTCCCAACCCCCCCCCCCCCCCAAAACTTTCCTAAAGTACCTGGTGGTCCAGCGGGGGTCCCAGGAGCGATCGCCTGCTCTCAGGCCATCGGCTGCCAGTAAACAAAATGGTGCCGATGGCCTTTTGCCCTGACCATGTGACAGGGGCTATCGGTGCCATTGGCCGGCCCCTGTCACATGGTAGGAGCAATGGATGGCTGGCGCCGTTTTGATTAGTAGCAGCCGACAGCCCGAGAGCGGGAGATCACTCCCAGGATCCCTGCTGGACCACCAGGTACTTTAGGAAAGTTGTTTTTTTGGGGGGGGAAGGTTCGGGAGGGGGGGATTCTGCTGGTAATAATGTCTAAAACATTATCGACCGCATCGGTACTGGAAAAGTTTTTTCCTAACCCTGCCCAAACCTCGCCCTAACCCCTCCTGTTTCCCTCATTTAAATTTTAACATCGCGATGTGGTCTCTATCGTATGCATTAGGGCATTATTGCATGCGGTAAGGCCTCATCGTGTTTTAAAGAATGACCCCCGCTGAGGATCAAAGAAAACATATTCAGAATTCTGCAATCTAATACGGTATTTACCAAGAAATTTTAGTACTTTTTGTTTCTTTTCAAGAAAATCTTTTTCCTAAGCTGGGTCTCCTCAACCAAGTCAGGAAAAATAGCTACTGGGGAACCCAGAAAAGACCTGTCCCTTAAACTAAAAAAAAGTATAAGGGTAAGATCTTTATCATATTCCTGAGAACAAATTACTAATATAGTGGATCTTTCCACACCCTTAAATTTGGAATCTTTTAAAAAGACAGTAAGATGGAGTGAGGGGAGTCTAAGATAGCCGCCGAGTGAATAGGCTGTGCAGGACGCTCGCTCTGACTTCCTTAAAAATTAGTTGCTTAAAATAATGCCGCATTCAAAACGGAAGGCCAAGCTTCGGGAGGCGATAGCTACATCTTCATCGCCGAACCCAGAAGCTGGCCAGCCACGGATCGAGACTTTCTTCACCGCCGAGGTAACAGGAAAAACGCCGGTGGAAGCAGCCGCTACGAGCCCTGATTTGGGGCGGATATCAGACTCGTTGGCTGAAGAGGTCACCCTTAGCCCCGGTGCTCCGACTACCCCCCCTCCCCGGTTCCGTCAGAAGCTGTGCTTGCAGGGGTGAGTACACCTATTTTTCAAATGATGCCTGGAACTTTTGAAAAATGGATAAGTCACAATTTGAGATCATGAGAGTGGAAAACATAAATGTGAAGAAGTTGGAAAATCTGGAAAACCAAACTAAATATTTAAACCTGCTGGTTTTGAATTTCCCATACATAAAAGAAATATCAGCGTATGATATGATCAAGGAATATATGATAAAGATATTGAAGATCCCTACTGATGGACTACCTGTGCTTGCAAAGGTATATTATATACCATCTAAGGAAGAAAAGGAGAAAGGGAAAGAATCAACTCAAGAAGAAAATGAACTGAATTTGACCCAGATCCTGGAAATGTCATTTGAAACAGAAATTAAAACAGAATGACGCTATTTCTCCAATGTACCTTTCCCTCAGACAGGGATCTCATATTGAAAAGATATATGAGAAACAGGGAGGAAGTATACCACGGGAGCAAAATTTGGATATATCCGGATATTTCACGTGTCACACAAGAGAGACGTAAAAATTTTTTGGCTCTTAGGCCTGATGTTGTAGCTAAGGGATCCAGTTTCAGTCTGAGGTACCCTAGCAAGTGTGTAATTAAACACTTGAATATGAAATATATTTTCTTTGAACCGGCCCAGTTACAGAGATTTCTGGAGCCTAGTAACCCCCAGAGCCTGTAGCTTTCGAAGCTATTAGTAACTCCTGTTACGATCATACGACGGTTAAATATGTTATAAAATGTTTAAAACATTTCTTGTAAACCGCCATGTTAAATTGACTCCCCCAAATTTCTTGGAATAGTAGATAAAAAAACTAGATGTATGACCGAGTAAGAAATGAAAAGTCTGTTTGTTATAAAAATTGATGATGGATGTAATCTACACAATGTATTATATTTACTGGTGTGAATATTGAAAATTAATAAATATTAAATTTAAAAAAAAAAAGACAGTAAGATCTATATTACCAGTTGGAAGAGGAGCTTCATTTGCAGATGTATGTGAAACACAAGAAACATAGTAGCCTTATTGATAACAGGAATTGCTTCTTTAGATATTTTTAGAACCTCCAAATAGAACTTCCTTAGACGTTCAATCAGAGATAATACTGGACAAACAGGAAAATTAAGAAATCTCAAATTATTTTTCCTAAGAGAATTACCAGTATTTTCTAATTTACAGTGCAATAAGAGCTTATCTTTATAAGATTAGCCTGACATGATTAGGAGCAGGGCTGCCGTCTGAGGTAGACGTGAAGGAGGCACTCTCCGCTTCGATTCCTGATATCTTTTTTCCTCTGCTTGCGCCGTGGAATTATGCCGCATACAAAGTGAAAGGCTAAGGTAAGGGAGATTTCAACTTCATCTCCCTTACCAGAGACATCTCAGCCTCGGATTTCAACCTTCTTTGCGCCAGCATCGGAGTTGTCACCGGAAGGGATGGCCGCTGCAGACGCCGAAGCAGAGCGAGAGTTGGTACTGCTGGCCGAAGTAATATCTCTGCGCTCCGTGCACTCCCTCTCCACCCCAGCATTTGATGTCATCAAAAGATAAAGAGGAAGAAGGTACGCCTTTTGTTAATTTCGTGGAAGCTTTGGATAAAAAAAGAGATTCTATCCCACGCGAGGCCTACTCTCTCATCAACATCCAGGGACTCTGGTAATTACTTGGGAACTATTACGGAGGGGTTGAGAGGTGGAATCCAGGCTGTGGTGGGTGAAGAGGAGCCCAGGTCTACTGTGAGTTTAATTGCGTCCTTGAAACCTTCAGAGTTTACTTTAGAATCACTGTGGACTGTCATTAAATCTTTGGAAAATGCATTAGTAAATTTGACAAAAATAACATTGGACTAAAATCAACATTTTTCAAACATAGAAAGTTCCATTTCCATAAATAATACTAAGCTGGAGAAGCTAGAAGGTATGATGGTGAATCTGGAAGCATGGCAGCAAAAATTTGCATGAACGGATATAGTAAATGAAAAAAAGCTTGAAAGTATTGAAAACTCATTAAAATATTTAAATCTTAGGGTTCTCAACTTTCCACAGTTGAAAATGACAACTGCTTATGATATGTTTAGGAGTATCTTACTCAGATCTTAAAAATGCCTCAGCAAGCACTTCCTGTTATCTCTAAGATTTACTATAGTCCCTCAAAAATTAATCTAAATAATACTATTGGAAATAAGCCAGCAGAGGTGTCTTTAAACTTGATGGATATAATTGAGCCTTCGTTGGAAACTATAATTTCTACTAGATCTACACCCCATGTCTCTTTTTCATTTTCATTGGACCAAGATACAGTTTTGCATTTGTTTATACGACATCGCTTAGTAGCTTTCCATGGTGAAAAGATATGGATCTATCCGGATCTGTCCAGAACTACCCAAGAAAGGAGGAGAAAATTTCTTGGAATGAAATCTGAGGTGGAAACCATAGAGGGTAAATTTCTTCTTAAATTTCCCTGTAAATGTGAGATTCAGTATTTAAACCATAAGTATGTTTTCTTTGAAGTTTCACAACTCTGTATTTCTGGACTCACATACCCAAGAGACCACAGCATTGGGCTCGGAGGACATATAAAGTAAACTGGTGGTTAATACCTCTGTATTACAGAGACAAAAGGATCTTTGAGTTCCTTTTTTTTTTTCCTTATACCGCTCATTGCACCTTCTCTCCCACTATTACCTGACATTACAGATAAAATGTTATGTTAATTATTCTTTAATGAAAATTATGGTATCTGTATTTTATAACAAATTGTGTTGTATTTTGATAAATGCATAAATAAATAAATAAAAGATTAGCCTGACATTCCTGTAACTTGAAACATTTCTCTGTAACATCTTTAACAGACTTCTCCTGTCTTTAAATAATTGGGCATGTTTATCAACCTTAGGCCTAGATTTATCAAATTGCTATAAATAAATATCGCATGCAGTCGAAAAAGGGGTGTATTTTATGGTAATTTCCTAATTATTGCAGTGTGCACAATGGATAGGTATTACCACAAAGTATGTTAACTTTTCACACTAATACCTACATACCGAAAAATGGCGGCGGCCATAGACGAACACGATTGGACGGCAGGAGGTCCTTCCGGACTTTTGGCAAGTCTTGTGGGGGTCAGGAGGCCCCCCCCAAGCTGGCCAAAAGTTCCTGGAGGTCCAGCGGGGGTCAGGGAGCGATTTCCCGCCGCGAATCGTTTTCGTACGGAAAATGGCGCCGGCAGGAGATCGACTGCAGGAGGTCGTTCAGCGAGGGTTCCGGCGCCTCGCTGAACTCCTGCAGTCGATCTCCTGCCGGCGCCATTTTCCGTGGCTGGGAATACCAAAACAATCCATACTAGAGGCATTCCCAAGCCCAGCTTCCTGAGCAGTTAATGAAATCACCTGCAAAAGTATGGGACTTTCAGGACTGGGGGAGGCCAAAATCTCTGAAAAAGCAGAGGAAGAACCTCCAGGCTCTAAACTGTCCTGAAAATTAGGAGCAGAAATAAGTATCCAAGTTGTATTGAGAAGAAGTAAGTGCAGACAATGCAGAAGGAAGCATGTGAACAGTACTTTTTTGCTTCTTCCTCATTCTTTGGAGAAGAAAAATATACCAACAGTCCAAAAAATACTAAGGGGCGGCCTCTTATGTGTGCGGCTTTGGTGTGCCAGCGGCGATGTGCCACTGGAGTGAGGTCTTAAATGGAGCCGGGGTGCTTTCTGATGACATGATGAAAAGGTGTCAGTCCCAGTGTCTCACTCATGGCTCCTCAAGTCTTCTCAGTGCTCCCCCCAGCCAAGCGCCACTGAAGTGAGGTCTTAAATGGAGCCAGGGCGCTTCCTGATGACATGATGGAAAGGTGTCAGTCCCAGTGTCTCACTCACAGCTCCACAGGTGTTCTCAATGCTCCCCTCAGTCAAGCACTGCTGGAGAGAGGTCTTAAGTGGAGCCAGTGTGCTTCCTGAAGACATGATGGCAAGTCATCTGTACCATTCTCAGTACTCCCCCTGTGCTAGTTAATTTTCAAAGAGAAACTTTCCAGGTAGTTTCTTTTTGAAAATTATCTACAAAGTATGTACGCTAAAAGCACCTGTGCACTTTGCAACTATGTAGGATACTCAGAATTGCTCCCCAATATATAAGGAGTGCAATGCTTGGTCAGACCAATAGTCCCTTGAGCCTCAGCA
Source organism: Rhinatrema bivittatum (assembly GCF_901001135.1). NCBI lineage: Eukaryota > Metazoa > Chordata > Amphibia > Gymnophiona > Rhinatrematidae > Rhinatrema > Rhinatrema bivittatum. Next base: position 730,519,006 of record NC_042615.1, on the reverse strand, counting down.
TTCTGTCTCAGACAGTGACCAGTCTGGGTCCAATGGAAATACCTGGTGCATCTTAATGTGAAGATCCCTACCCTGCTGTTCATGCCCAAATATAACAAGTAGAGACCCCTCTGCCTTCCTGGCTAATAATTGTCAATGGACCTGAATAATCATATGTTTATTTATTTATTTAAAAACGTTTCTATACCGTCATTCAGTAAATTAACCATCACAACGGTTTACATAAAGGCACATATAGTAATAGAAATTAATTAGGATAGCTAAAACATTATGAACGTGCCAAAATACGCGGTAACAGGAATTTTCAATAAAAAACTGTTAAGTATTGATTTTGTTAGGTTGAAGTTACTATTGCAGTTCATATATATAAAAAAAATAATCTTACGTGTATTTAAAAGTGGGAAAGAAAAGGAAATGTGTATTTTTAAATATGTCACAACTTTTGAAAATCATTTATTTTCACTCATATTATTTTGAAACCAATGAAAGTAAAGGCCCATCCACAGAATTTGTGTTTAAAGCAGTCCCATTTTCAGAAATTGTTTTTTACTTTGGCCTTTCAGGTTTATGGATTCTTTTGTAGCATTGATTTTCAACATAAAAGCTATTGAGATTTTTGTTTGGAAAGCCAGTTTTTATGTTTACCTTTCCAGTAATAACCAATGGCTGTAGATATTTGCATGTCATTATTTATGCCAACGTATCTCTGATTTCATCAGTGCTGTGTTTGAGTACCCCTTAGGCTTAGGTTTTCAGGATATCCACAATTAATATACATGAGAGAGATTTGCATGCACTACATCCACTGTATGCAAACCTGCCTCATGCATATTCATTTTGGCTATAGTGAGAAACCAATTAAATGGGGGTAGTTGAGGACAGGGTTGAAAACCCCTGCTGTAAAGGATATTTCTTAGAATGCTCTGTATACAATAAAGAAATATACATATACCATAATCACCTTATCGTCCCATTGGCAACAGATAGAAACCTCCCAGGGATTATGAAGATAATAAAGCACACATAAATAAGGACCACCTTCCTTGAAATTCAATTGTCATTGACTTCAAGCATAAAAGGATTGAATTATAAACTTCTGAAGGACTTGCAGACTTCTGGTGCCACGTACTATCAGTAAAGAGAATGAAAAGGTCCCAAAGCTCTGCTAGGAACTGTATCCATTCCCTAAATAGTTAAACATAAAATGGTCTGTGATAATATGTGAAAAGAAAATCTGTTTGTGCTGAACTTATTATATTTTTAGTTTCCAGAGGAATAGAGTATAAGCATATAAGTATTAAAAAATCATGTGCAGCCAAAGTGATGCCCTGGCAATCTCCCAGACGTTTTATGTCATGCAGCCTAATTTGCAGATTGAATCGGCACAGTTGCCAAAAATGTTGCTTATAGTGTGCTTTCATGCCATGATGCTACTGCTGGAGTGAAGATACAGCATGCTAAATATGCTATCAATATGCTGATTTAAACACTTCTTCCTCTGAGGGAAATGTTCTTTATGAGCCATAGCAAATTTATTGGAAATAAATGTCCTTAATTTAATGCAAATTGTACACTATGATATCACCAGGGTTAACAGGGGACTTCTGCCTCAGAAATGCGAGACCTAACTGAATTAGGAAATGCGATAGTGGAAATGTGGTGTTTTGTTAAGTCATTCTCTGACACCCTCACGTACATCCCTACTCAACTACATCACCCCCAATGCCTTCAAAACAGCTTGATTCACTTTATGCCTTCAAGAAGAAACATTTTTTAATTATGGTTGGCAGATTTATTATGCAGTGGTTTTGAGTTAATTTTCAAAGCAATACATGGAGGTTGCACCCCTAAAATTAGCATGGTACGGACATACTCACATGTTCACATGCAACAGTTAGTGCGTACTAGTAAATGGGGTATGTTTGTGGCATGTTAAGGGCAAGGTTTTATAAACAAAGTACATATGTGTGTATATGAAGTGGGCATGGAGGCTTTTACACCACCTATGTAATGCACCAAAATTAAATATCACTTGTCATTTGCAACCTGGTGCTTGGCATGGTAAATATTGGAGGAGACTGGAGATTGGAGACTGGTGTAAATTCTTGCAGAGTATATGCTGTGTTTGTGTGGTAATTTATTTTGTCGGGTCTGCTGTTTCTTTCATGCATTTTTCATTTATTCTGTGTTTGTTTTTTTTCAGTTTATCTCACATTGTACCTCAGATTTTCGCTGTTTTTCTGTATATGGGTGCCTTTTAGTGTGTGTGACTGGAGGTGTTTCTGGGGATGTGTTGGTGGCTGGACCTTACCCCAGTCATGTGACTGGGGCAAGGTCAGGTCAGTGCCATTTTGGAAAATGGCGCTGACAGGGCCCAGGGCTAGGGGGCACCCTGGGCCCTTTGGAGTGGTAGATTTCATATTTTCAAGGTATTGGTATCTGGGAGGAGGGTTTGGGGGTCCCACTTGAACCCAATGACTCTTAGGACTTGGAGGGTCTGGGGAGGGTACCACTAGATGCTGAGATGTTTTTTTTTTAAATCGGGGGGGGGGGGGGGGGGCATTGGGGTGCCGTGGGGGAGGAACTGCCTGTCCTGTTATATATATAGAAAGGGGATAGGAGCCCCTTATCCTGACTATTTTATACTTTCAAATTTATTCCATTGTCACGCAACATTGAGGTCAATATTCAGTAGGCCGTTTAGCGAACAAGTTATTTGGCTAAGATTAGCTGGATAACTTGTCCAGTATATTAGCAGGATAAACATCCCACTGAATATGCTTGCTTAAAATTATCTGGCTACATGGCAGCATGGAGGAGGCAGCATTTGAGAAGGGGCTACATGGAAGAGAAAGACAAGGAGGAAGAGTATTCAGGAATGAGACATGGGTGGGGAGAAGTAGTCCAAATGGGAAGACTCTTGGGGAAGGGCAGGAGGGAGGAAGAAGCATAGGAGTGAAAGTACTCTAACAGGGGTCTTGAGGAGGGAAAACACTAGGAATGGGGCCATAAGGGAAGGGTAGGATCTTAAAGACCTGAGGGAAGGCACTTAGAAATGGGCCACTGAAGAAGAGTAGGAAGGAGAGCACTTCGGAAAGGAATATTGAGGGGGAGTAGGGCAGGAGAAATAGCACTTGAAAAGGGAACATGGAGAGAGGGGAAGGACCAGGGAAGGGGGCCACAGGAGGGGTCGGACAGAAAGCAATGCATTTGGGAATGGACAATGTGTGGGAAGCAAGGTAGGAGGGAATGGGAGAAGGCAGGAGGGTGAGCACTCAGAAAAGGGTCAAGGGGGAGGACAGGAGGGAGAGAATCGGAGAAGGGGCTAAGCATGAAAGGAAGCAGGGCATGGGGAAAGTCACTTGGGAGGGACCATAGGGTAGGCACCACTCAAAAGGGACCATAGGGGAAGGAAGGAGGGAGGAAGGATTGCAGATGGGAGAGAATTGGGGAAGTGGCCATGAGGGAGAGAAAGGGGTCATGGGGGAAGGCCAGGAGGGATATAATCAAAGAAGGGACCACATGGGGGAATTGGCAGAAAGGAGAGCATGTAGGATGGAGCTATGGGGGGAGGGGGAGGGCATTTTTGGAGGTTAAAAAGGGGTCCATGTTCCCATAAAGATTGGGAACCCCTGATCTAGATTATAGATGACAAACAATACATTTTAGAGTAAGAGGGAGATATGGGCGCCACTGGTTATATATTTTGACTGTATCTTCTAATTCATTCTTTTGGTTTTTATTATTTTGAGATAATACCACAGAATGTAATAATTACTACCGTGCTATGAAGTAACTGTTTCATTTTCTTGTATTTGCTGCCAAGGTAAGCATGTTCAGATGTTGGGAAAAATAAACTTTGTCTTCATATCAGTTATAGCTCTTAACTTGTGTAGTTCAGTGTCTCATGCGAATTGCATAAATTCTCTATTGCTAAATTTGCTCTGTATTGAATGCTAATAATATATACCCTAAGAAACACATCCAAGCAGTGGTGACACTAATTACATTTGACTGAATTATCTGAGGTTGTTATAAATTTGTTTTATTCTTTAGACAGAGTTTGATTTTTATCGAGTTGTTTTGTTTTGTGATCATTGTGTTTAGTTGTTTCCTTTTCTGCATATGTTTGTATCTAACTGGATTTTAAATTGAACTACTTTAGTAGATTACTTACTTTATTAAATTAATTTCTGCAGCACTCATTGCAGGCATAATTTTAAAGAAGGGAAAAAAGTTAGCTAACACCATTCAAATCTGCTTTGAAGAAATAGATGGTAGAAATTAAAGTGAGATCATTGAATAGCCATTAATACTGCTTTATTTTAGCGTTATTTGTATCATAACCAGCAAAAATTCAGACCTAGAGCTTGTGACAGAGATATAATACCAGGGAGAAAAGCTGTGGTGCCTAATAAAATGGTAAACCCGGTGCCTAATAAAATGGTAAACCCGGTTCCCACCACCCCCGTCTCGCCCCCCCCCCCCCCTAATCGTTCCTACGTGCACCTGCCCATGTCCTACTGTAAATAAGTTTCATATACTAAATATCCCAAGTGCACATGCCAACTAACCTTGTATATTGGTTCTTTTTGTAACGCTGCCTGTCTGACTCTCCTCTCCTCTACTTTGTATATCACCCAGTTAACCCCTCCCCTGTTTATTGTAATTTCCTTTCCTTTCCTTTCTCAGTTATTTGTAAACCGACATGATGTGTCCTACGAATGCCGGTATAAAAAAAAGTTTTAAATAAATAAAAATAAAATAAAACTATGTGGTAGAATAAATTCCATTGCCTCTTACACCTAATATTTCTCTCTCTCTCTCTCTCAAGAGAAGGAGATTGACATACTCATAGGGTATTACTCAAAAAGGCATTTTGCCATTCTGTGGCTTTAAAAAACCCCAAAACAAATTTAAATAAGGCTCATATGGGTCAATTTTCAAAGATTCCAGGTACCTAATTTAAAGAGACAGATTTACAAATCTTTTTTTCTGTATACACAAAATGGGACAAAGTCTTAGTAAATCAGATCATTAGGGAGCTAGACATCTAAATTACTGCTTTTGAAACTGAGTAGGCCTTAGCACCTAAATTTAGACTACTAAAATGTAGATAGCTGCTGGAAGAAAGGCATCCGAGCCGGTTTTCAGCACTGGGCACCTGACTTAAAGGGCGATTAATAATCTGTGCTTTAAGAAACTGTTCACTGGATTTCAGCATACAGCTTTAATACACCAATTAAAATTTTTAAAACTTCCAGTGCATTGTTATTGCTATGCTCATGTATCAAGAGTTTTTAAAAAAAAGCACATGGACTGGAAAATAGGCTGAACATGCATTTTAACTCGGGAAGGGGGGGGGGGGGGGGCCTTCCCTTGAAATATGTATTGCTGAAATTACCAGGAGAGAGAGTACTTATTTGGCTAATTGGCAGTGGCAAACTACAGCCAGATAGCTGGATAAGTCCTTATTTATCAGGTAAGTGGGGGCAGCAACCCATGACCAGATAACTGGATAAGTCTGCACTTAACAGGCTAAGTGTCAGCCGTTGCCACTTAGCCATATAAGTATGGACTTTTGGCTATGGTTAGCCACCACCATTTAGCCAGATAAATACAAACTAATCCAGCTATCTGGCCGATGTTAGCCAGTTCCACTTAGCCAGATACGTATGGTCTTATCTGGCTAAGTCAGGATTATCTAGCTATCTGGCCAGCCTCAGAGCAGGATAATCTTCTTTGTTTTTTTGCCTGAACCTCTTGGTTTTAACTGCCAGCACAGCAACTCTGGAAACTTTACTTCTGACCAAGAGTATCCAGCACTAACAAAACTTGGGTTAAGGCCAGAGCATCTCTATGCATCAGGGAGTAATGCTTATTGCCATAATTTGCATGGGATTTCCATGTAAGGGCGATAAGCAGTACTCATATTTTAAATGCACATTTTGTGAGCGTAAAACTCCTTGTTGCACTGGCAGTAAGGTTTATGCTCACAAAATGTGCATTCAAGTGCTGGTAAGGCTGTGCATTTGGCAGAAAGTACCTTTCTCTATCAGCCTGTAAGAGTGCCTTTTACTAAGCTGTGGTAACTTAATTCCACATGGAATTTGTAGTTTCTTTGCAGTATTTGCAATTTCCATGAAGTATTACTCTTGTCTCTCCCTGATGGCAAACTGATGGGAGCTGGTAGAAGCAGGGCAGGCAGCAGCTCTAGTGGGCATGGGGCATCAGGATGCAGATGGGCTTTGCAACACAACCCAGTCAATGGATGAAACCCATACCTTGGCCAATATTCCATCAACCATAAAAGAGATGCTGGAGGGTTGGCAGATAGAAGAATAATTTTAATTATAGTAATGAAAATTAAATTAATGGGCTACCATTTGTTTCTTTGGGGGATCCACAAAACAAACAGAGGGAATCCCCTGAATTCAACAAATTCTATGTGTTCCATTTGTTTCACCCCCCATTGATTTCTATGGCCCATAGAAATCAATGGGAGAATAACAGGTGTAAATACAGTTAAGAATTGTTACTAAGTATAAGAGCCAGCCCCAGCCAGCCCTTCCTAGTGAGTCATGTTTGATCTCACTGCAGTTTCAGACCAGTGTAGGACATGTAAAGGAGACCGAGACAGCTTATTGAAGAGAAGCATTTTTCTTATCAAACATATTGTTGCTCTCTGGATCCAGTAACTTTGGTCTTGAAGGCTGAGCATGTCTGAGATGTACTGTGCAAAGTGTGAATTCCTTCTCTAGATATTGTTTTGTCACTGTTTAAGCTCTCTCAGAGTTCCTGATTTTCAATGTTTTCCAAATAACCTTTTGGCTGCTGTCCATTTTAGTCTCTCACTGTGCCAGTCAGCAGAGAAAGACAGGCAGGCAGTAGCTCTGGGTTGCAGATTTTTATCTCCATTGGGGAGGGTGGAAGAGTGTGGGGAGAGTTGCTACAGTGCTATTGATTTTGTTTCTGTCTGCCTGGGCAGTGGGCAGTGTGGGCACTAGTTGAGCAGTGCAGAGACTGAAGCAATCCATGCTGTTTTGCTCAGCAGTCAGTCAGAATTAGTGCACACAGTGTGACAGTCAGTGCAGCATGGTCTCTGTGTCTGTGAAAGTTCTATGTACACACACATCATGGGAAAGTCAGTGAATATACAATCAATTACTGTACCACTAAGAAATAAAAAAAATCTTTTTAATATCCAAACCCCCAGTGACAAAATTCATCATGTTAGGAATAGGGAATGGCAGAAGGCAGCTCTACCCAAAAGAAACTGACATATGGAGAGCATGTGCCCCTGCAGACTGCAGAAATCCTTTTCACTCCCTTCTGTTTCAGAAAAGAGTTAAAATGTGGCAGACTTTTCAGATGGAGAGAGTAGCAAAGCAGAGGGCATAGGATAACAGCAATGCTCAAAACCAACAGCACTCTCTTCTTTCCTCACTAGATATGATGACACGAAGGCAATATTTTTATCCACTGATTCAGATGGAGTCTTTTTTTGGCTTGTCTGAATCAGAATAGAAGGGATACTAGAAGAAGAAAATGTGGGAGGAGTATACAGAAGTGTCTTAGCATCCAGTTCATTGATAAGGGAGCTAGAGCAAAACAAGGATGGTAATGAAAAGCAGGCAGCACAGATAGAGTGTGACTGATGCCCCTAGTATTGTTCCTCAATGCTAGCATCCTCCTCCAAAAATATAGAGATGTGATCATGGAAGAAATTCATGATCTGGAGACACTTCAAAGTCAGAGATGACCCAAGTTTATGCAGTGTATTTACTATGCAACGGATATCAGTCGAGGGAAGCAAGTGGAGAACCTAACACTGATATGCACTATCACCTGCAGAGGCAGTACCCACTAGTATTGGCATGGCATCTAAGGAAGGAGAAAGTACTACAAAGAGCCATGAAATCCTTTCTTCCAGTCAGGGAAAAGTAGTTGAAATGGGGAAGAGTGTTCCCCAAACTGATCCCATGCCTTCAACCCCATTCAGCAGACAGGTGCAGGCCAGTGGCCCCCTGCCAAGCATCAGAAGTGACAACCTACCATAAAGGAGATGGGGTAGTCTTTGGTAGCACTCTCGGGGTAGGAGGCAAGAAACATCACAGTTGTAATAAGGAGTGTTGAGGAAATTCTTGCCCTTGATGACCAGCCCCTGCAAATAGCGGAGAATATAAGGTTTACGCATTGCTGCAAGTGGTAGTGCCAAATTACAAAGTCCCCTCCAGGACCATCTTTCCTAGGAAGATCATCCACAGCCTGTAAAACCAGTGCCATAGTCACATCCAGATACCACTGGCTAAGGCAGAGGGGAGTAGTGTGCATTTCATCAATGACATCTGGACTGACATGAATGCTACACACTCATCTCTCCCTGATGGTACACTGGTTGGACCTGGTGGAGGCAGGGCAGGCAGCAGCTCTAGTGGGCATGGAGCATCAGGATGCAGATGGGCTTTGCAACACAACCAGTCAATGAATGAAACCAATATTCTATCAACCATAAAAGAGATGTTGGAGGACTGGCAGATAGACAGAAGAGTAATTTTAATTATAGGTTTCTTTCTCACAGACAATGGCACAAATATTGTAAAGGCAGTAGACGATGGAGGCTTTCAGGGTATCCAATGTTTTACACATATTCTGCACCTGATAGTGAAGGATACCTTTAGACCTGGGTCCAAAGACTATAAGAATAAATACTTGCAGGAGCTTTTGGAGAAGTGCAGAAAAGTAGGGCACGTCCAAAGATGCACAAAGATGGGACAGCTTCTCCGTAATAAGCAGGATGAATTGGGGATGCCTCAAAAACATCTGATTGTGGATATTGGCATCCTCTGGAATTCTACATACATGATGCTAGAGAGTTTAGTGAAGCAGCAGATTCCCCTTCATTATGGGTCTCATAACATAGGGATAAGCGTGAATTTCCCCCTGGGGTATCTTGATTGGGTAGTCATGTAGCAGCTGGTAGAAATCCTGAAGCCCTTCAAGGATGACATGAAGGTCATGAACTCCAGAAGTAACACTTCAGATGATGTCATCCCTATAGTAAGAAAATGTGATCACATAACACCAGTACTGAAAGATCTGCATTGGCTACCAGTGGAATGGAAGATAAAATACAAAGTTGCAACGCTAATCCATAAGCTACTGAATAGTAGGGATGTGCAGAGCAAAATTTTATGTTCATATTTTTTATGTCCGAAAGGGGGTCCCACTTGCGGCCAATATGGACATAAAAAAAATCCAATGAGTTGGGTATATGTACATATGTGCAAAAAAAAATTTAAACCCCCTCACCCTCCTTAATCCCCCCCCCAGACTTACCACAACTCCCTGGTGATCGAGCGAGGAGTGAGGACGTCATTTCTGCAATCCTTGGCGAGAAGCATGTGACGTCGGTGGCACGTCGAGTGACGCGGCGTCACGTGATTCCCGGCTCGTTCGCGCCGGATGGCTCGTTCGGCCCAAAAAGAACTTTTGGCCAGCTTGGGGGGGCCTCCTGACTCCCCCAAGCTGGCCAAAAGTTCTTTTTGGGCCGAACGAGCCGTCCGGCGCGAACTTGCCGGGAATCACGTGACGCCGCGTCTGAGTGACGCGGCGCCACGTGATTCCCGGCTCGTTCGCGCCGGACGGCTCGTTCGGCCCAAAAAGAACTTTTGGCCAGCTTGGGGGGGCCTCCTGACCCCTTCAAGCTGGCCAAAAGTTCTTTTTGGGCCGAACGAGCCGTCCGGCGCGAACTTGCCGGGAATCACGTGACGCCGCGTCTGAGTGACGCGGCGCCACGTGATTCCCGGCTCGTTCGCGCCGGACGGCTCGTTCGGCCCAAAAAGAACTTTTGGCCAGCTTGGGGGGGCCTCCTGACCCCTTCAAGCTGGCCAAAAGTTCTTTTTGGGCCGAACGAGCCGTCCGGCGCAAACTTGCCGGGAATCACGTGACGCCGCGTCTGAGTGACGCGGCGCCACGTGATTCCCGGCTCGTTCGCGCCGGACGGCTCGTTCGGCCCAAAAAGAACTTTTGACCAGCTTGGGGGGGCCTCCTGACCCCCCCAAGCTGGCCAAAAGTTCTTTTTGGGCCGAACGAGCCGTCCGGCGCGAACGAGCCGGGAATCACGTGACGCCGGCGTCACTCGACGTGCCGCCGACGTCACATGCTTCTCGCCAAGGATTGCAGAAATGGCGTCCTCACTCCTCACTCCATCACCAGGGAGTTGTGGTAAGTCGGGGGGGGGGGGGATTAAGGAGGGTGAGGGGGTTTATATTTTTATTTTGGCTCAACAATCGCGATTGGTGGGAAATCCGATCGTTTATGTCGAATCAATTTTTTAAGTAAAAAAAAAATATGAGTTGCGTTTTACAAATGCGGTCAATCCGAATGCACACCCCTACTGAATAGTACTATTCAAGCTCCATGGATAAATACTCTGCTGAAAATTTATATTCTAACATAGGCTTTATGATCTGGAGGGAAACCACTCTTAGAGGTGCCAACCTATAAGGTGATACATTTTGGCGATGCGCATCAACGTGTTTTCTTGGTTGCAGACTCCACATTTTGGAATACATTGCCAGAATGTGTAAGTTCATTGACAGAAATTAAGCAATTCAGGAAGTCCCTAAACATATATCTTTTTCAGGAAGCCTTCAGAGGAGGTTAAGAAGGGAGTTTCAGATTGGTACTGAGGAAGACAATGTGTCTGCTTAAGGCTTATAAGCAGTGTAACCTATGTTTTATGCAAGCTTCTAAAGCACTGAAATATTTATTTAAGATAGTGTTGTTAATTATTGGGTAGATTTTCAACTGCCTGTGCACGTAAAATCCGGGCTTTTCACGTGTGGCCAGGCCTTGCATGCGCTGAGCCAATTTTGGAAGGGGCCTGGCCATGTGCGTAAAGCCCGGTACATGCTCAAGTGCGGGCTTCTTGGAAGGAGTGGGCTGCGGGGCATGTTCTGGGTGGGGCGGGACAGCGGGCCAGGACAGCACCATTGTTCGCTATCCAGGAGACTCGGCGCAAGCAACTTACTTCAGCTCGGGAGCTGAAGTAAGTTGCAAACAAAGAAGAAAAAAGAAAAAGGTAGGGTTTAGGGGGTGGGGAGGAGAGGAGAGGGAAAGGGGAAGGGAAGTTAGTTAGGGAGGTAGGGACGTTTCCTCCCAGTCCTTTCCTTAATTGGAGTGGACTGGAAGGGAACTGGGGAAGGCCAGAATGTGTCGCCACGCCGAAATTGCAAAAAACCCCCCTCCTTGTGTGTACTGCCCGCACATACGTGTGCAAATTATAAAATCCGGTTCACATGTGCACGGGGCCCATGGATTTTCCACCATGTGCACGCTGGCGTGCGCATGGTGGAAAATCAGCACGTCCACATGTGCGTGCAGGGAAGCGTGTGCACATGGGCGCTGCGTGCCCAAGTGGAAAATCTACCTTATGTTTTTATCTACTTTTATGTTTTATTGTTACATTAATTTTATTTTTCCCCAAAACCATTTTTATTGAAAAATTTTCATAAATAGCAGGATATAATCAGAAACACAACCATGACAAAGAAATAACATTACAATCTTCCTACTGTACCATTTTTCCCTACCCAACCGCTAGTAATTCTCATTTTCTCTTACATTTCAGGTGTTTAATGTACTCTCCCTTCTGAAAAGATAGTACACACTTTGCACCATGGTATCTAATGTGATAATATAAATACATAGGATATATGCTATACAATAGAAATGTCTTACACAGTAACAGCAGTGACCAATTTTGCTTGAGTGTTTGCATAGGTACAAAATCTACAATTAGGAGTTGATTTTAAAAGGAGTGCTGTTTCCGTAGCGCACACATGGACGCAATAATTTTATAACATGCACATGTTGGCATGCACACATGTGCGCTGGATTTTAACATCCACGTATGCACGTGTTGGCGGCCAGTGACTCGCACGCATGTAAGGCCTGGCCACACTCATAACCCCCAAAATTTACGTGCATGGTCCTTTTAAAATTTGGACGTTAATGTTTTAACAAGTTCTAATTGTCAAATGTAAATTGTAGACTACAAGTTGTAAATTAAGTTTCTGACTTTTGGTGTTAATGCATGCAGAAAATCTTGTCATATTTCTAACATTTGGTCTAACTTTTTATTTGATAAGTTTTTTTCTGTTAAATACTCAAATGTTAATAATTTAAACATTCTTGATTTCCAAACAAGGATGCTCGGCCTATTTGTCTCAATCCACTTAGCCAGGATTGTCTTTTTTGCCACTAGTATAACTTTATCCATAAATATGTTTTTTTTGTCTCATTCCAGGTTGGATGTCATCATACATACCAAAGAGCCAAATTCTTGGTGTAAATAGGGTAAAATAATAGATAAATGAAAAGGCTTACCTGAAGACCCCAGGACCCAGTGTTTAGCAGCAGCAGTGGTATGGGAAAATAACTGAGAAAGAGAGACACCAGATCGTTGTGGAAGCTGACCCTACCTAAGCTGAAATCAGGAGGAGGAGAGACACCAGGAAGAAGAAAATTGTGCCGCGAGGTCAATAGGAGTCGTCGGATCAGAGACCAACTCCTTCCACGTCTGCCACAACTGTAAGAGAAGGAGGTGCTGGAACAGAAGAGGAGGGGCCTGAGAGGGAAGCCAGGCATCAGATCACCAGGCCTTGCTGCTGGAGAAAGGAAAAAGGGAGCCACTTAAAAAACGGAGTGCCGCTGAGCCTATGAGCATTGGAAAAGCTGGTGCGGGAGGAATCAGCTGACTGGCAGTGGTCAGCTGTGCTGGAAATTGCGACCACTGCCGGCAGCATCTTCCTCCGAAAATGAAGCCCAACACACATTTCTATTTAATTATCTTTTGTTTTTCGCAATCAGCCAGCCCAGTTCCTGTCAGTTGCCATGAATAAACACTGAGAAGACACTCCTAATACACTCTGGAAGATAAACATGGCATTGGTTAGTGTATTGGAGGAAAACACTATTTTGTTATTTAAAGAGTATAAATAGGTTTCTGACTGCTCCGGAGACAGTGTATCCAATTCAGCACAAGGATCAAAGTCAGGGAGTGACAATCAGGACCCTCTGGCATTCAAGAGCAGCGGCAGCGGGTATGGAGATTCATCCTAAATAAAGTCAGTTAAGTGTATACTTGCCATGAAGGTAGACTGAAACTTTTCAACACCACAAAGAGAGTACAGAATCACTGCAGCAGCTGTCATAAGTAATTGTGTCAGAGACATAAGTGAAGAACACACGGTACAAAAGCCTCAGAATTCACAGGGACTGGAGAGTTCACTGGAAAGAGACAGAGAGAAAAAAGAAAAGATTAGACATGTAGAGTCAAACAACACAGGAAAAGAAACGCAAAACACTGGTTATTTACTTACCTGCAATTAGAGAATGTTGACTTTGTCCTGCTGCACCTGCAAGACAGAATTGGGACACAAAGACTCACCTTCCTCATAGTAGCATTGATTACTAAATCCTTGATATAGAAAGTATTGTTTTTTGGTGACGTTAGGAGAACTGGTTCTCTTCTAAAGAACTGTTAGCTGAAACCAAAGAAAAACAAATTGTGTTAATTAGGAAAAATTCACAGCATATTTATAAAGTTTTCAGTGCTTGATTTTCACTAGTTAAACTTGTTCTAATAAAGCTGAGTCACAGCTCAGAATTTCATCTGTTTGCTTTTGAAGTTTTTGTTTTTTTGTTATTTGGGTTCTGCCTTCGCTCTCTTCCCCTGGGAGACTTGCTGGGTGGGTTCCGGACCCTTATTCTTAATATTGGGAGACCCGGCAGGAAGGAGAATTCCTTTTCTATCCTCCCCACCTCTAGGTATTTACAAATTGTGACTCCTCTGATACCACCTGAAACTCCTTAGCCATTCCATAATACCACAGCCACTGCAGCGGGAGGATCACTATGATTATACCCCAAAGAGGCGGGGGCATAAAAGGGAAAGGGGTGAGTAAGAGGGAAGGAAAGGGAAGAGAGGAGGAGTGAGTGAGATGGGAGGGAAGGAAAAGGAAGGGTTTGGAGGAGGAGGCGTGTGAGAAGAGAGGGAAGAGAGGGAAGGAGGATAGGTGAGTGAGTGAGAGGGAGGGGGAAAGGAAGGTTGGGTAGGGTTAGGTGAGTGAGAGAGAAAGAAACAGGAGCAGCATTGGTCCTTGCCCTGAGAGGAAAGAGGACGAGTCCTATAGGCTGCGTGAGCTTGAAGGTGAAGGCCGCTGTAACTGTGTGTTCCAGTGGGCAAGAAGAGAGAGAGTGTGTACATGAGCATGTGAGAAAGTGTGAGCATGTATGTGTGTGTTAGTGTGTATACATGAGAGAAACAAGGGTGAAAGTACTGCATGAACTATGTCATCTCTCAGATTACATCCTCTATTTTATGCAAAACAAGGAGGCTCTTGAAAAACAGCATGTAATGATAAAACTTGCCAATATTGGCAAATAGTGGCAGTTGCTGCAGATTTACCAGAATGTTGTGAAACATATTTTAATCGGGAGTTGTCAATGGACTGATTAGCGAATCTGGCTCTCAAATAGGCTGAGTTCACAGGATAACCTCTTTCTAAAAACCTATAGGTAAGTAAATGTGTCTGAATTCAGAATAATCTCTACACAAACAACGGATCTGCAGGAGCTGACCAACTGGTAAATTCCAGCGTAACCGTCTTTGGGTGTAAACTTTCATATCTCACTAAGTTATTGTGATCATTTGGCTTCCTAAACAGAGTAGTCTTTAATTGATTATCTTCTCCAAAAAAGAAGCCCCCGACGTGGCTAACCTCTATGTTTCCTTGTTTAAAGAACAATTATTGTATTTATCCCCATAGTTTCCACATGTGTGTCTGTGGAAAAGATAGATTGACAGCATGTTCCTTGTTTAGATGTCTTCTGTTCAAGATCTCAATAATTTCTTTACATTGATAAAGAATGTTGATCCTCATTTAAAATTCTGTATGGATTTCCATAAAAATTGTATTTCTTTTTTGGACATATGAAGGCAATGATGTTGTCCTATTTGAGAGCCAGCTATTTGCTTCTTTTGAAAAAAGGGGGGGGGGGGGGGGGGGGGGTTGAACAAGTTTTTAAAAATCTAGGAAAATTCACAAGGATTGTGATTGTTATCGGTCAACGTTAAAGAAACCTCTGTGCATTGCATCTTTTGATGGTTATGAACAAGAAGCTCCTGAAGCAGTGATTCTAAATTTGATATAATGTCAGGTATAATGAATGGGAATTATGCGTCTTAACTTTTATAAGCATTTAAAAACATATATATTGGTTCCATTGAACGAAAGTCTGGACCGATGATTGATTATTTTTCAGTGGTGAAAACACTGAAAAATATAAAAGTTCAGTACCCACAAGGTGTTATGATGGTCCATCCTTTATAAATCAGAGATTTTTCTCTGAAAAGGATATACTTGTAAGGTGAAATTAATATGACTATTTGTGACAATTTTTGTCATAAAATCATTTTGCATATCTGCAACTATTTTGGACTCTTTTTTTGTGATAGGCAGCATTAGTAACCAGGCCAAGGTTAGGGCAGGCGGAGAGCAGGCACATCAGTATCTGGGCAGAGGTCAGATAATCAGAAGACAGTCCGAGAGGCAGGGCAAGGACTAGTAGAGACAAGACCCGGGCAGGCAAGACAAGTACTGGCACAGACAAGACAAGGACTGGAACAGACAAGGCAGGGACATGCAAGTCAAGGACTGGAACAGACAAGGCAGGGACAGGTGAAAAGCAGACATGGAACAAGGCAGGGTAAGGAGCAGGACAAAGCAGAGCTGGAACAAGAACAAGGCACACATATTGCAGGGAAAGTACAGCAGCAGACCTGTTGCTGAAGCACTGGCTGGTAGAACTGAGCTTCCTTATATACCAGAGCTGGGATGACATCATCAGTCAGCGCACACAGGAAATGCTGGGTGCATGGTCTATGAAAGGGCTACAAGAAGCACAAGTGATTTCAACCAGGCCCAAGGATGCCTGGTTGAAACATTGTATCTAAGAGATATTTAGCATTATTTATTGTTCTATATTGATTTCTCTCAGTGGGATCTGTTAAAGAATATAGTTATACTATTACCATCTCTTTGTCATTTTCAACTTCACCACTAAGGTAATATTTGTGCAATGTATTTTTCCCTTATTTCTCTCTATGTCCTATGTAAGTATCTATTTGTTTAGACTCAGATATTTAAAAATAATTTATTTAGCGTCCAGGAATAAAAGTCCATAAAAGGCAGAAAAAAAATCAGTAACATATTTAAAGCATACAAAAATGGTAAAAACAGCTGCCATACAACAAAATGGCAACCTCTGCTGCCAAGCAGACGCTGTCATTTTAAAGAAGAAAAAAGAAAAGGATAAAACTATGAGGCCTGGACACTGGCCTCTAGGCCCAGCATCAGGCCTGGATCCAGGCCAAAGCCCCAGCATCAGGTCTGGGCCCCGGTGTCAGGCTTGGGCCAAGACCCAGGCGTTGGAGCTCGGCTTCTGGGCTGGGCCCCAGTCTAGGCTGAGGCCTAGGCGTCGGGCCCTATGGCCGGCTATCTTAAAGTTAGGCAGATAATTTCCTCCACTATCTTTAGACAGCTCTTTAGTGTGACCAGACTTAGCCGAATAATCTATCCAGCTATCCCCAGGAACGCCTCTAAATTATCCAACTAAATTATAGCCAGATAATAAGATATTCGGCTATAACTTAACCAGATGGGTGCCCAAATATTTAGCCAGATAATTTCTGAGTTATTCAACTAAATGCCACTGAATATGAACCTCACATGTAGCTTGTAACACCAGTGCAAACTTTTTCTAGACTCCAGAGAGAGCAGTGGTCCATATCCATATATCTGAGGGAAGTATCTGTGAACACAAAGTATATGATTCCTCAAGGTCTTTCCCCATATACATAGAGAAAATGGGAGAAAGCATCTGATTCATCAAAACCTAACTCTAGGCTGGGAATGTGAGTTGGCCGAACTGGAGTAAGTTACTTAGATGGCAAAAATGAAGACCTATTTAGAGTAAAATTTAGGCTTTCTCCCATCAACTTACTATAGGATTCCAGAAGGAGAAAGGTAACCAGATCAAATATAATTGTTGAAACTTGATTACCACCTTACATCCATACTCTCAAGATGGGTATTACAGCAAAAAAAAAAAAGCACATAAAAAAAAATAAATTAGAAAACAAAAAAAAATCATCTTCAAATCCCAATATAAAATCAATTATAGCAATACACCATAAAACACTATTTGCAAAACTAAAACTATACTATTTGCATGCAAGCATGGAAAAAAGTAAAAGCTTGTTCAAAAAATGTGTGCTATTTCAATCCCTTTTAGGGTCTGCAGAAAAAAAAATAAAAAGAAAAGAAATCAAACAGCACGTCCCCAACTACTTTTCAAGATAAATGCCAATAAAAGCATATTTTGAAAACAAAAATAGCACATACTGAATATCATCATCAGAAACATCTTTAATATTTTGTTTTTGATTGTTGACATTTAGATGTTTTTAGTAATTCCTGATGATATTAATAATTTTTCAGTTGCTGTATTTAAATCCATTTAGGGCCAATGAGTCCAGAACATTTTATACATTTCAACCTTGGCATGTAACTCACATCTTTACGAAACATGGAAGAAATTCAATTTTAAAAGACTGAAAAATCAGGATTGTTAAGAGTAGTTTTTTTCATATGTCATCTTCATCCCTCACAGAAGTATATTATAAAACATATGTAAGCAAACAAGGGTCAAAAAAGATAGGAAACAAATTCTCCTTAGCTAAATTCTTGAAACTTATCCAAACTGTTCTTTTTTTAATCTCCCATGACAAATCATGCGTCAAGGTTGATTTGTTTAGTGTCTCAATAGAAACCCCTTCTCAAGCAAATGACAATGGAATGAGCTACTCAAACTCCCATAATGTAGAAAAATATTCATTTAATCTCCTTTCCCACAATCTTTCAGAATCTCTCAGGCCTCAAAGAACATGGTCATTAAAGAACTTTATACCAAATAGTTTGGGGATCAAAGCATTTACTGTTTTATTAAGTACAATCAGAGTGCTTATTTATTTAAGCTTCAGTATCAAATAAACTAATGTCTAGCTTCTGCTTTCATAAACGTTAATACTTTGATGCCTGCATGTCATCATCAAAGTCAAGGATTAATGCAGGTGCTGAAACGATAGCTGTATAATTTGATCTCAGTGGTGTAATACTGTTATGAGTAGGGGCTGATAGCTTTGTGCTTTGGCATGTTTAAAAAGTATTCCCTCATCTGTAATATGTTTTATGGCTTAAATATGCCTATTTCCAAGAAGCTAAACAACAATAAAATAGTTTCAAACCCAATAGATGCCTGGGAAAGTATTGTTGAATAGCAGAATAAAAGTCTTAACACTGCAGTGATAGCACATAATTTTGAATGAGCCATTATTCCCTAACAGAAGGCTTTGCATGGAGCTTACTCTATAGGGACATCAGAAAGAATAAAAGAAAAAGCAAAACATTGTTTTAGATTTCTTTTCTTGTTACTTTTTATGTGATATATATGTTAAACTTTCTATATATTAAATTAATTCTTCCTTATATTCAGCATCATACATGGGGATCACAATAAATATAGGGAGTGATATTAAAAGCTTTTTATACAAATAAACACATTTTTAACCACATAAAAATGTGGTTTTGGAAATTCCTCTCAGAAACAAGGGACAGAGTTGGGTCAAGGTATGAAGATTACATTTTCAAATCTCTATGCATACTTTCACACATTTACTTTGCATCTTACTCTATGAGTGTACAAATGTACCACATTATGGGCCAGATTTTAAAAGGGTTACGCGCATAAGGTACGCGCGTAACCCTTTTAAACTCCCCCTGCGCGCGCCGAGCCTATTTTGCATAGGTTTGGCGGCGCGCACAAGCCCTGGGATGCACGTAAGTCCTGGGGCTTGCCTGGGGGGGGCGTCGGGGAGCGGGTCGGGAGTGACGCTCATTTTCGGGGTGTGGCCGGGGGCGTGTTTCCGGCTCGGGGGCGTTTTGGGGGCGTGGCTGAGTGCCCCAACACAGCGGCCTGTGTCAGGGCCTGCTGCGCCGGCGCGCGTAAGTTGCTACTGCCCGGAGGCAGTAGTAACTTTTAAGATAAAGGTAGGGAGGGGGTATAGATAGGGCCGGGGGTTGGGTTAGGTAGGGGAAGGGAGGGGAAGGTGCGGGGGGTGAATGGAAAGTTCCCTCCGAGGCCGCTCCGATTTCGGAGTGGCCTCGGAGGGAACGGGCAGCGCGCCGACCCCGGATTTTATAAGATACTCGCGGCTACGCGCGTATCTTATAAAATCCCGCGTACTTTTGTTCGCGCGCGTAGATTTGTAAAATCTACCCCTATGTGCACAAGATTTATTTTATTTATTTGAGATTTTTCTATACCGGTATTCGTGATGAGTATCACATCATGCCGGTTTACAATAAACAAGGGGGTGTAATAATAGGTTACAATAGAAAGAACAAATAACAGGTGCTGAGCGATAACAATTGCAGTTACACTAAAACAGGGAAATGCACAACTGGGAGCAGAGAAAGGCGATAGGAATTTAACAATACATTTACCAAACTTTAACAGAATGCATTTACAGAATTTATGGTATTTACTAGGTTATGCCATTTGCAATATTATAGTGTTCTGCGTTAGGGTAATGACTGAAAGTTGGTTAGTGGTGAATTAGTATTCATTCGGTGTCTGGAAAGGTTTTTTTAAATAACCACATTTTGAGTCTTTTCCTGAATGTTGAGAGGCAGGGTTCCTGCCGCAGATCCGGTGGGATGGAGTTCCATAGAGGAGGTCCTGCTGTGGAGAATGCCCTGTCTCTGAAGGTTATATGATGGGAGGTTTTGGAGTGAGGTACCTGTAGAGATTCTTTATAGTACTCTCTTATGGGTCTGGAGGAGGTATGTTTTCTGAAAGAGATTTGTAGATTAAGCGGAGCGTATTGATGGATAGCTTTATAGATTGTGGTAAAGGACTTATATATGATTCTATAATGAATTGGCAACCAATGTAGGTCTTTGAGGACTGGAGAAATGTGATCTCTTCTCCGTGTATTTGTCAATATTCTAGCTGCCATGTTTTGAACCATCTGAAGAGGTTTAGTGTGCGATGATGGGAGACCTAATAATAAAGAGTTGCAATAGTCTAACTTAGAGAAGATTATTGCTTGTAGGACTGTTCTGTAGTCATGAGTGTGGAACAGTGGTTTTATTCTTTTTAGGACATGAAGTTTATGAAAGCAGTCCTTGGTGGTTTGGTTTATAGAAGATTTTAGGTTTAGCAGATTATTAATGATCGCTCCTAGGTCTCTTACTTGAGCTATTTGTAAGTTTGCTGGAGGATTTGTGGTGATATTGCTGTTAACCATGGATATGAGAAGGAGTTTGGTTTTTGAAGAATTTAGGATTAAGTTCAGACTGGAGAGGAGGCAGTTGATTTCTAGAAGGCATTTTTCCCAGAAGTCTATGGTTTTTTTGATGGATTCTTTAAGGAGGATCACTATCTGGACATCGTCGGCGTATAAATAGTGTTTTAGGTTCAGTTTTTTTAATAACTGGCAGAGAGGGAGAAGGTAAATGTTAAAGAGTGTAGGTGAGAGGTAGGAGCCCTGCGGGACTCCTAGAGAGGAAGGATAGCGCTTGGATTCTTTGTTGTGTATTTTGACCTTGTAGCCTCTGTTTCTCAGGAATGTTTTGAACCAGGCCAGTGCCGTGCCTATTATGCCTGATGTTCAATAACTGATTTAGGAGGATAGAGTGGTTAACAGTGTCAAAAGCTGCTGAGAGGACCAAGAGGATCAATAAATAGGTGTGACCTTTATCGAGGCCCATGATGAGGTAATCTGTCAAGGATATGAGAAGTGATTCAGTACTTAATGATTTCTGGAAGCCATATTGAGTGGGGAAGAGAATTTTGTGATCTTCGAGGTAGACCGATAATTTAGAGTTAACTAGTTTTTCCATGACCTTGGCTATGAACAAGAGGTTGGAGATTGGACGAAAGTTGGTAGGATCTTCAGGATCTAGGTTTGTTTTTTTTCAAAGGGAAATGCCACAAGAAATTTCATTTGAAAATGAAATTTCTATCCTATAGGTACAAAGTACCCCAGGATATCAAGATTACTATGAAGTTTCATTATTACCCTTCACTTATTAGGGATGTGCATTCTTTTGAAACAAATGTGCAAAACCTGATGAATAAGGGTAAATCACTTCATTTGGGTGCCCTGAAATGAACTGAGGGGTCCTCGAATGAAACAAACCTTATTTGTTGCATTTGCTATAAATAAATGCATCGGGCCTAGAACCTACACCTGAGCAAGATGCCAGAACCTCAGCCTAGGCCTAGGCTCAAAACTAGGGCATCACTTGGGCATATGCCAAAGCCCAAAACAGGAGCCATGGACTAGGCCTGAGTACAACACCAGGGTCTTGGCCTAGGCTTAGGCTGAAGATGGGGCCTTGGCCAAGGCCCAAAGAACCCCCCCCCCCTCCATGAACAATCATTTAATAGATCTGTTGGGTATCTGAAGCAGCAGCCAGGCCTGGTCCCAATGCCACAGACCAGCTTCTGGGCTGGTCCTTGGCATCCATCCTGGGCCTGGGCTCTGGCCTAGGCCAAGGCCCAGACATCAGGACCCACCCTCCGGGTCGAGCCATAGCATTGGATCTGGGTCCAGGTTGAGGCAATGGTACCCAGCCTCCAGTCCAGGCTGCGGTGTCAGGCCTGGCCCCAGGCTCTGAACTAAGCCCCAGCATTGGGACACATCCTCCAGGCCGGGCCATGACGGGCCTAGGATGAGGTGTCAGTTTTGTATAGGCCATGGTCGTGGCATCCTGCTGCTTCTTCAGCCTATGCAAGGCCAATGTTTCGGTCTGGGCCTAGGCCTCGCCCGTGGATCCCCACCAGACATGGTAAGTGGAGGCTGTGGGGGATCCTGGCCCTAGCATTTTTCCAAATGGGTGGGAGGGAGGGACAAGAGACCTTGGGAGGCCTCATTTTTGTTTATTTGTCCATTTTGGGGATTTTTAAAAAATGATTCAACTTTTTCACATGAATAAAATTAATCAAATATTCCACAAACCAAAATTTGTGGGGAAAAAACTTGCCAAAAATGAACCAAAAAACTAAAATGATTTTTTTTTTCTCTGCACACTCCTATTACTTATGTTTAGTAGCACTTTTGAAATGATAGATAGTTGTAGTAGTATTAAACAATAGCTAATTTTCAAAGATCTTCCAAAATACAGTGTACTCACTGTTAGTGAAAAGGAAATGCCCTAAATAAATCCAAAATTAAACAAATAATTGCAAGCAGGTCAATGAACAGAAAAGTAAACAAACAAATTAGAAAACATACTTTCAATGATTACAGATAACAATGAAAAAGTCCTACATTTCATGGGAGCAAATTCCAAATAGCTTGTGTAGTTAGTTGCATATCAATATTTAATATTAGACGGAAGCCTGAGGGCCTCTTAATCAAGGACTAAGCTCCCTCTAGGAGTTCTCTTCTGAAAGAAAGAAGAAGTTCCTCAAGGGGCTAAACACTATCTATCTAACTACTAATGAATAATCAACCCTTATGGGGGCTCCCTAAGACCACCCCCCCCCTCTTCAGCTTGATGCGTAGTGAAATGCCACATGGTGGCAGCAAGTCTGGTAGGAGGGCCCTCCAGTCCCTCATAGTTAATAATGCAGCACCAACCTAAATAGTAGGTTGACAATCCAGAGAAATGAGAGGGGGTAGGGTTTGTTGCAGCCTCTGGAGAGGCAGATTAATTTTTAGGGGATGGTTCATAGCCCCTGGTGGGACCAAAAAGGGATCTTCAGGAGCAGACCAAGCAGACCAGAGAGCCATGGAAAGCTCGAGATGCCCGTTTTAACCGGAATCTGGTGAGAGTACTTGGGGCTACTTAGACTAGCTGGGGAAGACGGAGGAAGTGTGGTACCTGGGAAATGCTGTCTATCTTTCTGTGCTTGGCAAGCAGACCTGGGGCAGAGGAGTTTACTAAACTACAAGAGGAAAGTGTACAACCCTGAAATGCTGAATTTTTGTTTTAAATCTGGTAAGGTGCTTAGGCTGTAGTGAGAGTGGCAGGTCTCTTGTAAAGCAGTCTGCAGTTAGATCTAGTATTCTCTTCCATCCTAGGCCACTGGATAGGAAGGAAGATTGAGGAAGAAAGTTTTACAGACTATGAAGCAAGCTTTTGGAGGACAGGCGGTTGAAACAAAATCCAGGAGCCAGTACCACACTGTGCAGCTTATACTGGGTTGCCAGTCCAAGCTAACTAGCAGCTTTATTCACTAAGCTGTGTTAGGCCACTTAATGTGTGATAAACACGATTTTTCATGCATTACATGGCCTTAGGCAGGGTTAACATAAGATTATTTGAAATATCTCCTGTTATTCCAAGCCAGGCACCTTACATAGTTGAATGAGTTCATTAGCATGCATTATCAAATACATATTCAGCGCCGTCGGCCTTACCCCGACGGCGCTGAAGCCCGTCGGGGTAAGGCCTCTTGTTCCGCTCGCCCCTCTCGGGCTCCTGCGCCGATCGCCGGCCCTTCTCTGCAGAAACTCTCCAGCTGCTTACCATCCGGTAAGGCCGCGAACATCCGCCCTCTTCGGCCTCGACCCGGGCCGCGAGCCCTCGCTTCCGCCGGCCTAGACCCGAGCCATGAGCCCTCGCCCGGAACCGCCATCATAGAAAAAGAGACGCCCACGAAAACGTCGCGGCGGTGACGTCAGAGGCGCGACCGACCGGCGGGGTATTTAAACCATCGCTCTCCTCAACTCAATCCTTTGCTTACCTGGGGTCCAGCGGTGAACTTGGCCTGCGCGATCGGCGCTGAAGCCCGTCGGGGTAAGGCCTCTTGTTCCGCTCGCCCCTCTCGGGCTCCTGCGCTGATCGCCGGCCCTTCTCTGCAGAAACTCTCCAGCTGCTTACCATCCGGTAAGGCCACGAACATCCGCCCTCTTCGGCCTCGACCCGGGCCGCGAGCCCTCGCTTCCGCCAGCCTAGACCCGAGCCGTGAGCCCTCGCCCGGAACCGCCATCATAGAAAAGGAGACGCCCACGAAAACGTTGCGGCGGTGACGTCAGAGGCGCGACCGACCGGCGGGGTATTTAAACCGCCGCTCTCCCTGGCGTCGCGCGCCGGGCGTCGCGCGCACGAAGGAGCGCGACAAAGGGGCCTGCCCCTTTGTTTCGCCCCTTCGTGTCGCCCCTCGCTCTCCCCGAGCATTACCCCACAAGCACCGTACCAGTGCTAACCCAGCGCTCACCCTGCAACATCCATCCAGCGCTCACCCTGCAACATCCATCCAGCGCTCACCCTGCAGCAACCATCCAGCGCTCACCCTGCAGCAACCATCCAGCTAACCATCCAAAATGTATCCAGCTCTTCCAATACCAATTTTGCAACACCACCTCCTACCTAAAAGACCATCTGCCAGACAAGCCCTTCACTACAACTTGAAAACACTCACCCCTATTCTGATTGCACCAATCACCCAGCTTTTAGGCCTCACCCTCTTTTCACTTTCACTCTTCAATGCACAATCCCTAACAAAAAAATCTCTAATTTTCAATGATTACCTCACCGACGTCAAGCCAGATATTTGCGCAGTAACCGAAACATGGCTCAAGCCCTCAGATACAGCTTTAATAAACCAACTCCCTACGCTGACCTATGACTTCTTCTCACTCCCAAGACTGAAAAAAAGAGGAGGGGGAATCCTTCTGGCTACCAAAAAAAGCCTTAACTTCACCCAACACCCATTCAGTTCTAACACAAAACTGGAAGTCGGTTTCTTCACATCACAACATCTTCAAATCCTTCTTGTCTACGCCCCCCCAGGGCTCCTAGAATCCGATGTCTCCCCCATCCTTGAAATCACCACTACGCTCATCAACCTGGATTCTCCAGCAATCATCTTAGGAGATTTCAATCTGCACATAGACAATCCTTCACCTTCTAACAGCTTCGTAACCCTCCTCACAGCCCTGTCAGCAATGGGATTCCAACAATTAGTAAACGAACCCACACACAAAGCGGGTCACACTCTGGACTTGATTTTCATCAACAAAGGCATTACTACTACATCCAATTTGAAGAACATAAAGGTCCCATGGTCGGATCACACTCTCATCTGTACCTCTTTCGCTCTGAAAGAAACCAACTCTCCTAAAATCCGCTCACCTTCATTCCAATACAGGAGGCGATGCCCCCCAGAAGACCTTCACAACCAGCTGGATTCACAGCTCCCTCTATTAGATTTCACCGACCCGAACACTGCCATTCATTCCTGGAACAACATAACAGAAAGCATAGCTAACAAGCTCTGCCCTTCAACTATAAAAAAATCTCACACCAACGCCTCCAACAGACAGCCTTGGTTTACCAATGAACTTAGAAAACTAAAACAAAGCTTAAGAAAGAAAGAAGCGACTTGGCGTAAAACCCCTTGTGACATCACCATTTCTTCATACAAATCCACACTATATCAGTACAAAGCCCTCACCTCAAAATCAAAAAAAGATTATTTTGCATCTAAGATTCACAACCTGGTCTTTGATGCTAAAGCTCTCTTCGCTTATGTCTCCAGCCTCACTCAAACCATACCGCGAGAAATCCCCTGCGACATGGCACAGTCTAAAGCTGATGAACTCGCTCAGTTTTTCCAAAATAAAATCAACAATCTTTTAACTCAACTGCCCTCCAATACCGCTGACGCCTTTCCATTATATCAACACCCAACCTTCAAAAACTCCAGCCTAAACACTTTTGAGCCCGTCTCTTCCACTGAGATACAAGCCATCTTGAGAAGAATGAAACCTTCGTCTCATCCCGCAGACCACATCCCCACCAAACTACTTCTATCTATTCCAGACACAATAGCCACATCATTGACAAACATCATTAACTGCACTCTAGCCCAAGGATCCTTCCCAGATGATCTCAAAATGGCTTCAATCTCACCACTCCTAAAGAAACCCAACCTTGATCCGAAGGTCCCTAACAACTTCCGCCCCATAGCTAACCTTCCATTCATCGCCAAGATCATGGAAAAACTAGTCAACTCTCAACTTTCAAACTACATCGAAGACAACAATCTCCTCTTCACCCCACAACACGGATTCCGAAAAAATCGAGGCACAGAATCCCTCCTTATCTCTTTGACAGACCATATCCTACTGGGCCTTGACAAAGGAAATTCATACCTATTGATCCTGCTAGACCTATCCGCAGCGTTCGACACGGTCAACCACGCTATCCTCCTTAACCAGTTGTCATCCATAGGAATCAGCGGCACCGTCCTTTCCTGGTTTAAAACCTTTCTCAACAATAGAGGTTACAAAGTTAAACTCCAAAACAAGGAATCTTCAAGATTCAACTCTGCCATAGGAGTCCCACAAGGTTCGTCTTTATCTCCGACTCTATTCAATATTTACCTTCTTCCTCTCTGCCAACTTCTCACCGACCTCAATCTAAAGTTTTTCCTATACGCAGATGATATTCAAATCATCATCCCTATCAAAGACACATACTCTAATACTCTTGACTACTGGGAATCATGCCACAAAAAAATCAAACAACTACTCAACAGCCTACACCTCATCTTAAATTCCTCTAAGACTGAAATCCTACTCATCTCTCCTGAGAACAACACCTCCAACAGTACTCTTCCTACCAATCTGCCTACCACACAAGCTAGAGACTTAGGAGTAATAATAGACAACCGGCTAAACTTCAAGGCACACATCAACAAAACAACCAAAGACTGCTTCTATAAACTCCAGGTCCTGAAAAGGATAAGACCTCTTTTCCACGCTCAAGACTTCAGAACGATCATCCAAGCAGTCATTTTTTCGAAACTAGACTATTGCAATTCCCTATTGCTAGGTCTACCATCATCATACTCCAAACCCCTACAGATGGTTCAAAATTCAGCAGCTCGAATCCTGACAGGCGCAAGGAAAAGAGACCACATATCCCCCGTCCTGAAAGAGCTTCACTGGTTACCCGTCTACTTCCGCATCATGTACAAAGCCATAACCATCACCTACAAAACTATACATCAACTCACCACTCTCGATCTTCAATTCCCTCTCCAAACACATAATTCTACCAGACCTACTAGAGATGCTTATAGAGGCTCCCTCCAAGTTCCCCCAGCGAAAACGACCAGACACATCACCATAAGAGATCGCGCCACCTCCACAGCTGGCCCTCTTTTGTGGAATTCCATTCCTACAGACCTCAGACAGGAGCCCTGCCTCCCAACTTTTAGGAAAAAACTTAAGACTTGGTTATTCAAACAAGCATTTCCGGACACAACCCAATGACACATTCCAATGACTCCTAAAACACCATTCCTCTTGTATATAACATTTATTTTGTATACTATATTTAAATTGTATATTGTTTAACCATCTCTTTTCTCTCCTCTCTTCTTCCTTCTCCTAGTTCGGCTACCCTTGTGAAATGTAACTGTACCTTCGGACACCACAGTTCTAGTTTTTGTATATAATGCACTCCTGTTCGATGTAAACCAGCAAGATATGTTTTCATGATTGCCGGTATATAAAAACTCTAAATAAATAAATAAATAAATAAATATTCTTAGCCAGCATCCTATTGAAAATTAAGGCTGCAATTTTTTATTTCCAAACTATAATATTTACCATATCTACACGGAAAGCTTTGCTTTGCTACCGAGCAATATTCAAAAGTTTTTTTTATGGGTAAATACATTTTTTCCAAGTAAAACTATGGTTTGCTTATTGACTCCCCTTCCATACACACACCATCATCTCCCTGTGTCTGGGTAAAAGTATACATGCAACTAAAGCATTATATGTACTTTTACTCAAATTAAAAAAGTAGGCAGAATTAAGCTGAAGGAGTGAAAATATGTATGGAGTGAAAATATGTATGGAGATTTCATTTTAAAATCTGTGTGTGTACTTTCATGCACATTCTTTTTCCATGCATGCTCAAAGTATGCAGGTAATTTTGTACCTGCTTTGTTTACACTAGTTGCATTTTCAAAGGGAGGTGCTGTGAGGAATTTCCCTTTGAAAATGGGCTTGAAGTTCTACATGTAGATTGTAGGGAGAATGAAAATTGCTTCTATATATAGGCCAACCTACCTCTCCACACATACAGGGCATTTCCATTATAGTCATCATCTATCCATGTTTGATGATCTGCCATCCTCAGGCCAGATCCACATGAGTGTCTTGTGAACTCTACCATCTCCAAGCCCTAAATCACTGACTGTATACCCTTTCCCTAGGGTAGCCTTTTATTTAATATGTTTATTTATTTGTTTATTTATTTACTTATTTATTTATTTAAAAGGGTTTTTATACCGCTTTTACAAACAAAGTTTATCCAAACAGGTTTAAATAAATATAAATCATTAAATAAGTAATAGCTAAAATTTTACATAGACCCCTGAAGAGGCCTGCTAGACCCACGTTTTCCATTTCAGATCAGAGGATTGCTGGCAGCATCCACTTCACTCCGATATGCAAAATTTTAGTTGGTCTTTGTTAGGTCTGTAAAATATATGCTGATGACATACAATCTTATATCTGAGAACATAAGAATCTTAAAAACAATGTACAGACAATTATGTGATATTTCTTATATAATTTTACTGTATAATTTGCATTAAGTCTTAGATCTTGAGTAAGCAATTTAATATGTATTGGAACATTTCATTTCATCTAAGATAGTATTCAAAAGCATGGATTAATCTATGTGTTATACTTGCCGCCCGTGGCAGACCCGCGGCGCGGCCCTCTCACCTTCTCATGCGGACTCCAGCTCCTGGTTCCTCTTCGCTGGTGGCAGGGGGGCCTCCAGCTCCGACCTCGGGTCACCTCCGGTTTCTCCAGCTCTGCCATGGTCCCCAGTGTTGCCAGCCAAGATGTCTTTGCTCGTCGGGCCTCTCCGCGTGGCCTGTGGAGAGATGCCGCCATCGGCGCTGCACCCTTCCCTAGGTGTGTGCGGGAGGGGGCGGGGGGATGTGATAGAGAGAGAGGAGGAATGCTTCTGTATGGCGTCAGTCTCTATATAGGTACCACTCTAGAGGAACACTTTGAATTGGGATGGGTTTTTGGGTTTTATAAGTGATGAAAAGGAGTAGATTCATACAATACAGCTAGCACTGCAGTGTACAAATCAACTGCTCTTGTTAGACTTTTCATCACTTATAAGGGCTATAATTCTTTACTGATGTCAATTTTATTATGAATACATCTGAATGTGTCTGCATGGGCCATCCATTGCTCCTTCCATGTGACAGGGGCGGACCAATGGCACCAGTAGCCCCTGTCACATGGTAAGGGCAAAGGGCCACCAGCGCCATTTTGTTTACTGGCAGCCAACGGCCCGAGAGTGGGAGATCACTCTCGGAACCCCCGCTGGACCACCAGGGACTTTAGGCAAGTTTTGGGGGGTCAGGAGGATGGGGGGGCTGTAATTAACTAAGGCCTGGATTCACTAATGCCGCAAGGCATAGTGAATCCTGGTGGTAACGGGGGGTGGGGGGGGCGAAGCGGGGTGGCAGTCCTATGCTAGCCGGCAGCGATTGCACCTCTGTGGTGCGATCGCTGCCGGTGTCGCGCTGAATAACTACACCATAAAAGGTGTAGTTATTTGGCGCGAAATAGGCAGCAATATGGAAGCTTACTGTTTCGCTGTCCGTGCTGTGTTCGCAGAGTCGGCCACGGTGCCTCCCCGACTCCTCCTCTTCCGGGGCCGACTCCGCCCCTATGTTGCTTTCGCATGCGATAGCTTTAGAAAATAACCCCCTAAATTTGAAGGGTTAGGGTGGGTTTGTTTGTTTTTTTAAATAAATGTGCCCCTCTCCCCAGCGCTAACCCAAACAACAAATTTTCCCCGAAGTTCGGGGAAAATCCATCTTGGGATTCGGGTCCTCCGACCCATGCCGAATTGGACTATTTCTTTGAAATTTTCCAATTTGGCAAAAACGATTGCACATCCCTACTATATATAGAGTATCAGACTGATCCTATACAGAGGCTTGCTCTCTCTTCTCTCTCTCTCTCAATTTGCATGTGAAGGCTGAAGAAGTATGCGCAGCAACAGTATTTATAATGCTATGCATGTACTTTATAAAACGAGGTGTATTTTTGCTCGCGCTGCAATACATGCATTTATGGGTGAATGTGCATTCTTTTTTAAATTTACCAACAAGAGTTTTAAGAAGATTGAAACCTTTACTCTCTCCAAACGACTTTAGATCAGTCCTGCAGGCAATTAATTTTGCAGAACTTGATTATTGTAACTCTCTGTTATTTGGTGTCCTTGCTACAGCCATACGAGCCCTCCAATGTATATATATATATGCACATAGTCTAGCCCTTATTCAGTGGCCACTCAGCTCTTCTTGGCTTGTCTCTTCTATATATTAAATGGAACATCTCTTGTCAGTGTCCAGCAATAGACTGCAAGCATTGTTGGGCTCCAATTGCCCTGATACTCTTTTCCCATTACTGCAATGTCCTGGTGAAATAGCTCACCTTCAAGCCAATACAATACAGTGCGCTCCATCAGAGCGCACTGTTAACCCGCGATTGGACGCGCGTTTTCGACGCGCTAGCTTTACCCCTTATTCAGTAAGGGGTAATAGCGTCAATAGCGTCGAAAATGCTAGCTTTACCCCTTATTCAGTAAGGGGTACTAGCACGTCAAAAATGCGCGTCCAAACCCCCCAAACCTAATAGCGCCCGCAACATGCAAATGCATGTTGATGACCTATTAGGTATTCCTGCACGATTCAGAAAGCAAAATGTGCAGCCAAGTCGCACATTTTACTTTCAGAAATTAGCGCCTACCAAAAGGTAGACGTTAATTTCTCCGGGCACCAGGAAAGTGCACAGAAAAGCAGTAAAAACTGCTTTTCTGTGCACCCTCCGACTTAATATCATGGCGATATTAAGTCGGAGGTCCCGAAAGTTAAAAAAAGTAAAAAAAAAAAATTTGAAATAGGCCTGTGGCTCGCGGGTTGAAAACCGTACGCTCAATTTTGCTGGCATCCGGTTTCCGAACCCATGGCTGTCAGCAGGCTCGAGAACTGACGCCGGCAAAATTGAGCGTCGGCTGTCAAACCCACTGACAGCCGCCACTCCTGTCCAAAAAGAGGCGCTAGGGACGCGCTAGTGTCCCTAGCGCCTCTTTTTACCGCCAGACCTAATTTAAATAAATTAATTTACTGTATCATGCGCACAGGAGAGTGTCCTGTGCGCGCGCCGGGAGAGCGGGTGCTTGCCCGCTCTCCCGTGATTTTTACTGTGTCGGCCCGCTTGTTAATTGCTCACTGCTCTGCAGTTCAGTGGAAAAAAATCTGGATGAGATTGCAAAAGATATCTCTTTAGTGACATGCTGCAGTCAAAGCTTTTATATGCCTTGAAGAGGTTTTCCACCAACTCCTTGTAGTTTTAACTGAAAGGCTTTCCATGCCGTCTTTTCCTTGTCACACAATGCATGGTTAAATGTATTATCTCAAAGAAGTTCACAAGTCTGAGGGCCAACAAGGAAACCTTCCTTTATCTCAAAGTCACTTAACTTTGAAAATTTACCACAGAGGCACTTGAAGGCTGCTTTAGTTTTGTCCATGGCTTTGACAAAATACTTTAACAAACCCAGCTTGATGTGTAAGGGTGGTAACAAAATCTTCCTTGATTCAACAAGTACTGGATGCTGATTTGAGATTCTTTTCCTTCTTAATTCACTTATCCTCTGCAATTCCCAACTCAAAGGTCATATATACTGACCGAATAGCATACCTTGAAAACTTAAAGCCAATCACCAATTTTAAGCATCATTTTTGTTCTCACTGACCTAGATTTATTAAAGTTCCACTACATTCATTTTGGAAGCAATTTGGATGTAGAAATAATATGACACAAATTCTTTTTTGTTGATTGTATAGTTGCTGGAACATCATGAACCAGGCAAAAGCTGTTAGAGATGCCCACCAAAGCCACAGCTAAGACTAAAAGTTACACATTTAAATCACTGGTTGTACTTACTGTGCTCACATCAAAACCCTTCAAAAATAATGCCAGAATCATTTTATGATTTTAGACTGAACTTTCCACAGTGAAAGGAAGTAGATATAGTACAATGAGTACATTCTTTATGTATGTGAGAGTATCTGGGATCAATTCTAGACCACCAGCAATGAGAAAAGTGTTCTTTCTCTTATGCATTAAAACAAACTGATGTAATCAGAACTAAAATCAAACAGGCTTAACTGTAGTATTATTGTATTGTTTCTAGTTTCCTCAATGCTTGGAGATCCACCAATCCCAGCTTCTAAAAACAGTTTTGTCATTGATTTTTTTGCCACTTTAAAGCATTTGTGGGTAAAACCTATTTTAATGTTTTCTTCCCTGTATATAAATTCAGCTTGATTTCATTGTGTTTGCTTATTAAAGAGGTATTATATGCACAGACAAAAGAATCCTCATCATAAATTGCTATTTGTGTTCTTCACTTTACTATATTGACCTGAATACAAGTGGATCCCCTTATATTTAGGCCAGTATGCTAGAAAAAAACAATTTAACCTGCAGCCTCTGATTCCTGCTTGGCCTGGGTAAGATGCTGTGGATTGCTAGTCTACATGGGCTGATCAGATGCAACTACCTCTTCCCCAACGCAGACCTAGGCTGGATGTTACTGCCTCTCTCTTCATTGGGCCTGGATGGGACACTGCCAACTCCTCTTCTTCCCAAGTGAGACACTGTTTTGTCTCCTGCCTTTCACAGAGAAAGGCAACCAAAAGGATGTGGTGTCTGTTTGGAAAGCTATATGAAATGAGACTGAAGAACCTAAGGGGTAGATTTTCAAAAGCCTACGCATGTAAATCCAGTGGATTTATGTGTTTAGGTGGCCTTATGCGCGTCGGGCCTATTTGAAAAAGCCCAGCCACGCGCGTAAGTCCCAGGACCGAAGAAAAGGAACAGGGTGGGGAGTGGGGTGGGATGGGATGGAGCTCAAGGCCCCCAGCACAGCGGCCATTTGCTGCTGTGCCAGAGGATCGCCTAGCGGCAGGTTACCAATGTACACAACCTACGCCTGCTTTGAGCAGGCACAATTGGTAAGTTAAAACTTTTTTGGGGGGGGGGGGCTAGATTAGGGCTAGGGGGTAGGAAGGTTAGGGGAAGGGATTGGAAGGATAGATTAAGGGGTAGGGAAGTTCCCTCCCAGGCCGATCCTAAATTGGAACGGCCTGGGAGGGAACGGGGGAAGGCCACTGGCGTTGCCATGCACAAGTTGCACAATTGTGCACCCCCTTGTGCGTGCTGACTTCTGATTTTATAACATGCGCGCACATGCGCATGCATGTTATAAAATTGGGCATCCATATGCACGCGCTAGTAGTGCGCGCACAAGGACGCCCATGTGCAACTTTATAAAATCTACCCCTAAATATGTATACCCTAGAGGAGAGAAGAGACAAGGGAGATATCATACAGACTTTCAAATACCTGAAAGGAATTCATGATATACAAATATCAGATCTTTTCTGGTGGAATGGAAGTTATAAAACTAGGGAGTCATGATATGAAACTCCAAGGGGAAAGTGGGACAAATACAGAGGAACAGGCTAGAGAATCGAAATGAAGAAATGGGGTAACTTCTATTACAGTGAAAATTAGGGGTGTGCATTTGTTTTTGATGTATTGGCAATCTGCAATGTATATGTCCCTATTTGTTGTATTCGTCGGGTCACGAAACGTATGGCGAACCCCCACGAATACAACGTATCTAACGAATAAACCCCACCACCCTCCTGAACCCCCCAAGACTTACCAAAAGTCCCTGGTGGTCCAGTGGGGGTCCTGGAGCCATATCCTGCACTCGGGCCATTGGCTGCCAGTATTCAAAATGGCGCCAATAGCCTTTGCCCTTACTATGTCACAGGGGCTACCAGTGCCATTGGTCGGCCCCTGTCACATGGTAGGAGCACAAGATGGTTCCGGCCGTCAATTGCTCCTACCATGTGACAGGGGCTGATCAATGGCACTGGTAGCCCCTGTGACATAGTGAGGGCAAAGGCTATCGGCGCCATTTTGAATACTGGCAGCCAACAGCCCGAGTGCAGGAGATGGCTCCAGGGCCCCCGCTGGACCACCAGGGACTTTTGGCAAGTCTTGGGGCGGTCAGGAGGGTGGGGGGTTGTAGTTAATTAAATTTAAAGGGTTGGGATGGGTTTTTTTGGGGGGAAACGAATACATAAGTAACTAATGACTGGATCGGGGTCCCCCGAGAATGGATGCAACGGATTTGGCTCCCCATGAATACAAATGCCGAGTGGGACAAATCCGTCCCTGCTGCACATCCCTAGTGAAAATAGGTATAACACAAAAAACATTTGGGTATGGGGAAATGCACACAGGGATGGTAACTTTCAAAGTGGTGTATGGGTGCACATGTTCATCGGCCTGCAGCCAGGGATGCGGATATTTTATGATATGTGCGCATGTTATAAAATAGCCTGGCCATGCACAAGTGCACCCAGTTTTAAGTGAACACATGCCTGTGTGCACAAAACTTGCTTTTACAGTGTAAATGGGAACATTTTAAAAGGGATGCGCACCGACACATTCGCCAGTTGTAGCAGTTTGTTCCCAGTTTGCCCAGTTAACCCTCCTGGTTTTATTTTTTTTATTTATTTATAACTTTTATATACCAACATTCAATTGAATATCACATCGGTTCACATAAATCTGGGGGCCAAAAACTATTAGGGAGAAAGGAAGGATAAAGTTACAATTAACAGGGAATCATAAGGAACGGGGAGAGAGAGTGGAACGGTCTAAGAGACCAAGTGAGTGAGATAGCAGGAAGGAAACAGCAAAAAAACTTAAACAACTTTGTTGAGATAGAAACTATATTACATATTATATTTACATAACTGTATGACAGTCAAAGCATTGGTTACTGCAGCACATCGAAGTGAATCTATAAAATTTGGGGTTTACGAGAGATGGCTATGGGAAAGTTAGGTAGTAATAGGGTTACATAGTTAGTTATGGAAACCTGGGGGTGAGGACAGGGACTAGGATGGTATTAAGAGAATGCTTGTTTGAACAACCAGGTTTTTAATTGTAAGCAGGTACTTATCTTAATAAGTCCATTACAATGCATTTAAATGGCTTCAAACTTACAACAAGTTCCTGAGCAGCTTCAAAATTTAACGCTCTGTGAGAAAAATAAAGCAAAAAAACCCACATAAAACTTCAACACATAAAACCTCAATGTAGTACAACCCTGCTTAAAACATACCAGCAAAGCTCACATCACAGAAAAGCCATTTTTTTCAAAACAACGATTCCCTCACAACTATCAGACTTACTTGAGTTTTAAAGAGGAAGAACCACCTACTAGTGATATCACTCATCAATCAAGAGAATGACTGCTATTCAATTGCTTGATTGAGCCTGTATGGGCGTAAGGGTTTCCAATAAAAAATAAATCTTTGTTCATGATGGCGAAAGCTTCACAAATATTACCACATGGTCGAGCAATATTTTTTGTATTACAAAAAATCGAAAGTCACACACATCATATTGAAAAGGGACATCTGTTTTGTTATTTCAAATGCAACTTTTGAGTTCTATAATTTAATAGGACTTGTAGTCTGGCCAATGTAGAGCATATTACACAGATAAATTTACTGAGAAAATCATCAGTGCCATATTATAATAAAACCAGCCAGGTAGTATGTAGGTAAAAGACAAACGTGATTTGTGAATGATGATATGATTGGCTATGTACAATGTTCTCACATACTGATCACTGACCACAACTAGAGTGACCATATGCTGAGACCATAGTGGAAATGAAGGCACCGGAAAAGCTGAATGTACCAAGGAATTTCTGAGATGCCTATCTTGCTCTAACCTGAAAATCGGGGCATCCGTTAAGATCTGATGTTCACTCTGTATGCTGGCATACAATCTTTTGGATGTGAGATGTTCTTGCTTAATCAGGCAGAACATATATAACATGATCTGGACATTTTTTTTAGATGAAACTAACAAATTTTCTCTTTTGACATATAAGGCCAATTTATGTACTGTGATGGGCGTTATCTTCTCTGGGTGAAATCAAGAAGGCAGGCTGTAAGGAAAACCTGGGAAGGAGATCCAGTATGTAAAAGAAATCAGAATAAGAGTTGGACTCCAACTCCTAGACAAAAGGCCTCTGGATGGGGAAGAACTTCCCAGACTTTGCCCTATTGAGAGGATGAGAGAGCTTAGGCATAGTGGGAGAAGGGTGAGAGCTTGTCTGATGGAGGGGTGGGGCAGGAACAGGAAGGAGTCCTACTAGAACCAGATGAAGAGACAGAGGAGATGGAAGTGGTGGTGTTGAGCCGCCCTGAGGATGAGCCGGAGTCGATGGACGTGGAAGACAAGTGGTGGAGACCCCTTCAGAAGAGACTGCAGATCAGGAGATTTAAGTGAACACTGCCATGGGTGGATGTAGTTGCAGCCATAGTGAAAGGGGGAAGCACAAGCCCCAGCTGCAGAACTATGGTGGGAGGTGGCAGTAGTGCCTAAGAACCAGGCCCATAGAGCACAGCCAAGCTTAGGCTGTGTAGGAAGCAACTGTGAGCAGCATGCAGGCAGGGCTGGTGCATCCATTAGGCGAACCATGGTGGGCGCCTAGGGCGCCGAGCTGTAGGGGGGGTGCCGAAGAGCAGCCAAGTGGTGCTGCAAGCAGCGCCAAAACAGGAAGGGGGAGCGTGACCGTGAGGGGGGGGGGGCAGCACAAGGGTCACCTAGAGCGCCCAATACCCTTGCACCAGCCTTGCATGCAGGAAGATTAAAGTGAGAGAAGCTTTCTTATCTTATGAGTTTGCGACTGACGTGGTTTCATAAAGTAAACCTAAAGAGACTTTAAACTACCAGGATAACTGGGAGATATGTATGCTTAAGCCAAGCTCATCAATTGGGGTGAGAGGATTTGAATCTGTGATACCCTGGAAGGAATAGGGTAAAATAATGCTATAGAAATTTTAAGCTACTGGGAAAATCTGGGACTGTGTGCTTAAGCCCAGCTCACCATTTGGGGTGAAAGGATTTGAACCCATAGCTTGGATACCCTGGAATGAACAGGGTAAAGTATAGGCAATAGAAACTGAAGTACGTGGCCTAGGGAGCCTCTGAGGGTAGAACTAGGGAAACTGCTGATGTGTTTGTGGCATTGTGTGGACCCTTAGTCGTGATGGAGATGACTCCTCCCAAGGGGAGGGGCCCCGTGGGGAACCACAGCGATAGGCTAACTTCAGAGACCAGACACTTGTAGGTGGAAAGCTTTATTGTACTGCTGTAGATAGATGGTATGAGGCAGGAAGGAAAGGCACTGAAGTCCGCAAGGTGCCAATACGTTCAGACAGTCTCAGATGTAGAAGTCTCACCCAGATGTTCAAGGTAGATAGGAACTCGCAGTAAGGGCAAGGCCGAGCCTGGTGGGTGGAATTGGAGCACCGGATCGTAGAGGTACTTACAGCGTAGTGCAGCGTCTTCCTGGAAATGATGATGGTGGGACCGAAGGTCCCTGGTACAGAATACACAGATTGGTAGGCCCTCGAGGAGTGAGTACCCGATAGTCTAGAAGATCCTGAAATAAATAGAGAGAGAGAGACTCCCGAGGAGCAGTTGTCTAGTTAATAGAAACATGCGCGCGTGCGCCCTAGGAGGCCACTGGAAGGAGCATGGCGGACTGGGATGCCCATGCTGAGTTGGAGACACTGAGGGTTTTGGCACTCTGCACCGGAGGCAGCCATCTTGCCCAAGGAGGAGGAAAAGGGAAGAAAAGAGGTAAGGCAGAGTGGTCACAGCCATCTGCGACCGACGGACACAACAGCTGCAAGGAAGAGTTGGGCAGTGGGAACATGGAAAAGCACCCCCCAGAGGCTTAACTAGTGGTTCTGTTTCTTTTGTAAGCAGAGAATTCCAGCTGGATTGCAAATGGGAGAGTGCCGGTGGCATTAACCTATGACAATACATTTAGGGTACCCTCTTTGTAAAGATTGTTGAGACATATGCTTTGCACTACATTTGAAATCCTTAACTGAAGAGAATTACTATCTCAATCTCAAAAATTGGCCAATAAGAATATTATCCCACATGTATTTAGGATAGTGACTAGAATTCTGCAACAAGCTATTTCTATCCTTTGATTTAGCGGGAAATTTTCAAAAGGATTTACATGTGCAAATGTAACTTCCTTTGTAGCAATTTTCAAAAGCGATTTACCCATGTAAAGGGCACTTATGCTGGTAAATCCTATGGACAATTCAATGGCATAGATTGTAGCCATTTTCCAAAGCCCACTTAAGAGCATTTACACGTGTAAAACTCATTTGTAAGCACGTAAATGCTTTTGAAAATCAGGCCCTAAGTGTAAATCCCGACATGGATTGACTAATTCTGATATCAAGAAAAATAATAGCATGGCAGTCCTATGTAAGTTTAAACTGTAAATTGTAGTCCACAGAATTCATCCATGTAACAACCATAGATAAAGGTGACTCTGTATTTGTCCAGGTTAAAAATGTTATCTATAAAATGTTTCCACACGCTTACATTAAGCCAAAATGCTGATTTGTTAACATGCTGCTACTTAAATGCTGCAACATACAAGCACACTATGGAAGGAGCCAGCGATGGTTCAACTCGTAGGTGTTCCTTACACTTGTTGGTAATATAGTCACTAGAGATGTGAATCGTGTGATCGATCGTCTTAACGATCAATTTTGGCTGGGGGGGGGAGGGAATCGGATCGTCTCGGTTTTGTTTTTTTAAATATCGTGTAAATCGTAAATATGACAGGGCAAAGGTAGCGCCGGCGCCATTTTGGTTCCTGTCCCCCGACGTCACAAGCGTAGGAGATCGCTCCCGGACCCCCGCTGGACCCCCAGGGACTTTTGGCCAGCTTGGGGGGGCCTCCTGACCCCCACAAGACTTGCCAAAAGTCCAGCGGGGGTCCGGGAACGACCTCCTGCACTCGAATCGTTGCCGTATTGCAAAATGGCACCGGCCATACGGCCGGCGCCATTTTGCAATACGGCAATATGGCCATACGGCCGGTGCCATTTTGCAATACTCGGGCCGTATGTCATAAAAGAACTTAAATAAAAATAAAAATAAATAAGTCCGAGTGTGATGTGTTGGGAACACTGATGACATATGTAAAGGTACACATGCAAAAATTCTCCCTTCCCTATTGGGTATTTTGATAAAAGCAATAATATATTAAACCCAATCAATGTTTCTTCTGCCAATTAGGAGGGGAAGTAGAGGTACTAAAGCCGGATAAAGGCAAATTCTAGATTACCAATTATCTTTTTTTTTTTTCGCAGATTTCCCATCAAAAAGAAATGATGTCTCTTCATGGTGAGACCACACCTTGAATACTGTGTACAATTCTGGTCGCTGCATCTCAAAAAAGATATAGTTGCGATGGAGAAGGTACAGAGAAGGGCAACCAAAATGATAAAGGGGATGGAACAGTTCCCCTATGTGGAAAGGCTGAAGAGGTTAGGGCTGTTCAGCTTGGAGAAGAGACGGCTGAGGGGGGATATGATAGAGGTCTTTAAGATCATGAGAGGTCTTGAACGAGTAGATGTGACTCGGTTATTTTCACTTTCGAATAATAGAAGGACTAGGGGGCATTCCATGAAGTTAGCAAGTAGCACATTTAAGACTAATCGGAGAAAATTATTTTTCACTCAACGCACAATAAAGCTCTGGAATTTGTTGCCAGAGGATGTGGTTAGTGCAGTTAGTGTAGCTGGGTTCAAAAAAGGTTTGGATAAGTTCTTGGAGGAGAAGTCCATTAATGGCTATTAATCAATTTTACTTAGGGAATAGCCACTGCTATTAATTGCATCAGTAGCATGGGATCTTCTTAGTGTTTGGGTAATTGCCAGGTTCTTGTGGCCTGGTTTTGGCGTCTGTTAGAAACAGGATGCTGGGCTTGATGGACCCTTGGTCTGACCCAGCATGGCAATTTCTTATGTTCTTATGTTCTTCAGACAACATCTATCAGTATATTAAGGGGTAGATTTTAAAACATGGATGCACCTATTTTATAACATGCGCGTGTTGTACCGTACATGTTATTAAATGATGCCTGCGCGCACATGTGTGCCTGGTTTTGTATTGGCATGCCTATGTGTTCACAGGTGCCCACTCACGTGCAGGGGGGGAATTTTGCAAAGCACATGCAATAATGCAATCGGGTCTTTGCCTAGTTCTCTCCCAGTGCAGGAGGGAACTTCCCTACTCCCTTTCTACTCTGCCTTCCTTTTCCCATCTCCTCTCTGTCTCCTAAAACCCCTTTTCCTACCTTTTATTTTTATTTTGAAACTTATTTCATCTGAATAGATGAAGTAAGTTCTGTGTGCCACCTGACTGCTGGCACGCATTTTCCCGGGACCGGGTCTAATGGCTGCTGTCCAAGTTTGCCCCCGCCATACCCCCATGGCCCACCCGCTTCAAGAAGCCTGGCACATATGCGTGTTCTGAGGAATACGCGCGTGCCTGGATCATTTTTAAAATGCACTAAGCGTGCACACAGCCAGGCCACATGCGTGTCCCCTGGTTATTTGCACATGCCGGGCTTTTAAAATTTGGGCTTAAATACTTATCTGATAGTAATGTTAGAAGAAATAACTTGTAAAGTTTCTTAATGTATCTTGTACGTATCTATTTCCTTATTTTTCTAATGTAACCTTTTGGAATTGATACTTTGTGTTTTCTTTGTCTCTTTATTTTTTCCTTTTAGGTACATCAACATGTGTATCCGATGTTTCCTTCTTTCTATTGATGAATCAATATGCAGATAAATAACATTTCTTTTCTTTTCTTTTTTTTTTTGTCTTTTGTTTTTCTAATGTTCCTTCCTTCCTTATACCATTATGTAAATTTTCTTTTATAAACAAGCGTGTTTATGTGTTCACACTTAGCTTTTGTTCCTTATTAGGAGTCTCTTTGTAGTTGTTATTGATCACCCCGCCAGGAGGGCGGAGTTAGCAATCTGTTATGGCTTGACTCCTGTAGAAGAGAGGAGTTAGCAATCTGTTGGCGATCACCCCACCAGGAGGCGGAATTATCAATCAGTTGGAGTGTCTGCTAGGGATTAACAGTCTGTTATAGGTTAGGACTGCTGCGTAGCAATCTGTAGTAGAAGCTGCTATGGAGTTGCTCCCCAGAGAGGAGACGTCAGCAACCATCTAAGATCTGTTCTTCCTGAGAGGAGGAAATAGTTTCTGTTATGGATCTCCACACAGAGTGGCAACCTGATATACAAGAGTTCCCCTGAAGGGAGGTGTTGGCCCTCTCTATGGTTCCTGCTAAGAAGTTGCAATTGGTTATGATACAGTTCCTGAGGAAGAAGATGTTAGCAACAGTTGAGGGTAGACTGCAAGGTAGCAGTTTGTTGAATCCTTGGGTCGATGGCAGATGACAGCGTTTTCAAGAGGATATCAAGAGAGGGCCCACCGACTAGGCTGGAGTATGGAGACAGACACAGATAGTTCTTTATTAGACAGGAAGTGGAACCACCAGAGGTGGCAGTAGTGAGTTGATGTGCCCGGCAGGGCTGAAGTCCCTCAGATCCTGGAACTGCAATCTCCAGGTTCGCTGAGCTGTAGAGAGAGACTCATAGATAGTGAGTAGACAGGGTATGCTGGATACATAACCAGAAGTAGATGATACACTCACATAGATTATAATAAGGCTCAGTAGCTGGAGAGAGTTAGGCCCTCGAGGAGCGAGTACCTGGTTCCAGGAACAGCTCTGAGAGAGCGATGGTAACTCACAGTTAATTATCTCTGTAATGGTTTCTAGACAAACTGTAATAAGAACTCACAATATCTGTATATGAAATAACTTCTGAAATAGAAGGGAGTCTTCGGAAGGTTTTAGGAACATATGCCCTCGAGGAGCGGGTACCGGTTCCTATCTGCAATCTGTAATAACTCACAATCTCCGTACCTGCGATAGCATCTTAGACAGAAGAGAATCTTCAGAGTTCTAGGAACATGGGCCCTCGAGGAGTGAGTACTGGTTCCTATATGCAACTGGAAAAAAACCTCACAATGTTCACGTTTGCGATCTCTTCCAGGTAGTAGGGAGTCTTCTGAGCGTTCAGGGACATATGCCCTCGAAGAGCGAGTACCAGATCCCGTCTTAGCAATCTGAAAACAAGAGGAGAGAGCAGGGCCCCCGAGGAGCAGGTACCCCTGGAAAGTTCGAAGAGGCAGATCAGCGGAGAATGAAGCGTGTCAAGATGATCCCCGCAATCAATGCCTTGCTAACTCGATTCATAAGTGTAAGCAAAGACCTTTTATGTTGGAAGTGGATGATGTCACTAAGGGGGGGGGGGGACGCCCCCGAGGTTCACGCCCTTGCTGGTACAAACTTCAGAGCACGCGCCCTACATCATCAGGAACATGGCGGATCCGCAGCGTCAGGCCAGCCCAGGGACTCCGGGAGAAACGGCGAGGAGAAGCCGTGGCAGCATCAGACCCGAAGGGAATCGCTTCAGAGGTAGAGAGGGTGGAGCGAGGGCAAGAACAGACACGAACGCAACAGTAGTGAGTATTGCTGGGGTGTGTCAAATCCTTGTCCTTTTCAATCTTCTTGCTTTATCTACTCCGTATCTGAAACAAACCAATAAGGGATACTATCTCCCTATATACCTCCGGATCTTCTGCCAGCTTTATTTGTATTTACCCTCAGTGTTAGTGATGCATCTAGTTGTTACTGTATGCTAACTAACCAAAAACAAAGATAATCATTATTACCCTAACTAGGCAAGTTTTCTCTTTTTCCTTTTCTTTTATTATGGGTAGCAAAAGCAAACATTTTTTAAAAAAACCCATTCTATTTTCATACTAGAGTGTTTTTTTATACTTTCCCATTTCAAAATAAAGAAATGCACTCTTTTCTTTATAGCCAAAAATTGATCTTGAGCTTTATTCAATAAAAATCAGGCTTCATTTTAATAGTACTCTTTATGTCTGTACTGTATATTCACCTATGATATATGAATCGAGTCCAAGCCTCTGTAGGTCTTTACGGGGTTTGCATCTCTGTAACAGTCACTGAGTATCTTAGAGTTTTTAAATCAGTACTCTGTGAAGTAATAGGTACTATTTTTTTCAATTGGCACTATTATTCCTTATGTTCTTTATTTAAGCATTTTCTTTCGACATTCTTTTATAATGGAATTTACCAGGATTCTTTTCCCTAACCTTATTATTTTGAACTCTGTTTCACTTTAAAATTCATTTTAGTGCTTTGACCTTTATTAGTATTACTGTGCTGACCCGATCACCGGTAACTAGGGAAGCCAACATGATGTTAAAACTAGATATAGCTCTTTTGGTGTTTCCTGGACCAAACTAGTGACCTTAGGGGTGGCCAGAATGTACTAACTGCATAAACAGCTTTTATTTTAAACAAGCTGTTGATAAAAAAAATATTTTTTTATAATAAAGAAAAATATTTTCTCTCTGTTCCTTCCTTGCTTATTTAAGCCTTCTGTTTGTCATTACATCCTCAGGAACTTTCTTAGAATTTTATTTCAAAATT
Organism: Rhinatrema bivittatum; assembly: GCF_901001135.1. NCBI lineage: Eukaryota > Metazoa > Chordata > Amphibia > Gymnophiona > Rhinatrematidae > Rhinatrema > Rhinatrema bivittatum. The sequence goes on along the minus strand of NC_042615.1, from coordinate 730,475,268 downwards.
AGAATTTTCCTTAACATTTCTGAACCACCTGTCAGCCTTATTAAAACTCCTACTGCTGATAGATGTGAAATTTTTCTACCCTTTTTAACGTTCCTTCTACTGTCCGGTTAACTATTTGGGCTATTTTAATATGTTTAAATTGCCCTGGAATTGTGGAGGTAATGGCCATCAAGTGTTCAGGCTCTTCTCACCTAGCCATTACTTTTGTTTGCTTTTAATTTTGTTTATTTTTACAATATGGTGCGAAAACGCCTTACCGCATTTTGATAAATGACCCCCTAAGTTTGTACCTGAGGCAATGGAGGGTAAAGTGACTTGCCCAAGGTCACAAGGAGCGACAGCAGGACTTGAACCCGGGTCTCCTGGTTCAGAGTCCATAAACTGGTACTGATGACATCAGCAGGGCTGGCTTAACTGTTGTGGTCCAGTCTGGGCCCTCCTCCTCCCTCCCAAATGTTGGTTTTTACTATTTTTATTTTTTTTTAGTGATCACGGTACTCAATTGCTGAGGAGAGTCAGCCATCGGCAGCGGTAAACTTTGGTAACAAAGCTGACCACTAGTGGCTAGCTGATTCTCCTTGCTATACTTTCTTCCTTGCAGGGCCAATCTCTGTTCTGGACTTCTCTCATTTTTTATTTTTTTATTCATCCAAATCAGCTGGGCCCCGAGGTCCCAGACACTTCTTCACATTGATTGCAGCCCTGCTCCTCCCCCCCACATGACAGTGATAATCAGCGTTGGTGGAAGGCCCCCTTCCCTCTGCAGCACTGATTGGGCCCATCCATCAGGTGATCAGCCACCTCACCTCTCTTTCCCCAGGCCTGATCCCAGCGGCAGCACCACAACCCCGCCTCCACTCTGCAGGCCCCTTCTTCACGTCAGCGCACCTCTCCTCTACCGGTCCCAAGCCCTAGCAACTCTGCCACTAAGCCTAGGCCCCGAAGTCTCAGTGATCTGATGGCTCTCCTTCAGCCATCTCCTTGGCTGTGGATCAGCTCCTCAGGATGGCGGTGATCCCCCTACATGGCTTCAGCCCTGATGAGTGCCACAACGGCACTTGCCTCAAGCTGGGCCTGCCCTCAGCAATGGCGGTCAAGCCCAAACAGGCAATCCAACACCCCCACCTGCCCCTCTGGCCTCTCTCCCATCAGTCTTGAATAGGACACCTCGAAAGCACAAACCAGATGTCGCTTCTCCTGCTCCTTGCAGTCCGCCTGCTCAGCTAGGGGATGGTGAAGCATGCCTCAACAGTATTTCTGTAACTCAGTCCCTCCCTGTGGTTACCAGGATGAAGCAGCAATGGTTGAGGCCAGGTCCTCAATCCCCAGGCGGAACATTCAACCCTCTAAATGGGCGATTAAAAAAAAAAAAAATACACATTACCACCGGAGCCCTGCACCACCTCAGACTGTGTCAGCTCCAGTCTCTATCCAGCAACAAGCCCCCTTCAACCCTCCTTGGATCCCAGTACCCCAGGTATTTATATTCCTATTTATTTTCTTAGGCCTATTTACAATGTTATGTATGTTGTGTTATGTACATCACTTAGGCCAATGTGCTATGCAATTAACACAATTTAATAAAGATAAAGATAAAAGTAATGAGGGTGGAGGCAGAGTTCAGATGCAAGGGGTGGGGAGAGAAGATCCTTGGTGCAAAGCTGTCCATGCTATGGTCCTGGAAAAAACTGGAAACTATGAGTAAAATAATAGTTATAAAAATCCAAGCAAAACGATGTTTTATATTAACTTTCAAGATCACATAGGCCCTTTCTTCTATTGTGTCTTTGTGGTCTTGGAAGCTCGTGTAGTATGATATCTTTTTTGCTGAGCCAATAAAAATGTATCACAATCAATAAAGAATTTTGTTAGCATCTTCAAAGTAGACAATCAGATCTCTACACTAAAGGGGAATACTGTGAAATATATTCAAAAGCCTCTGTAGTCATCTTTTGCCAATGTCATTTTCAAAAAAATATTTTAATCATTGATGAAAAAGTCTCATTCTAATTACCCAGTTTCATTAATGTATTAACATCTGAAATTTCTTATAAATATTATGACCTTTATAAGAAAATAAAAACATTTTTATGAAAAAGTGTGCTAAATCAAGCCTTGAACAATACCCACATGCCTCTCATCATGCAGTCACATCATTGACAATTTACTGCTGGAGAATACCGTTGTGTTAACAACCGGCCAGATTGCTTGGAGGCAGACTGAATTCCTTGAGAAGTACCCTGCTTTCCAGACCTTTGTTCTTATTAGTGTAGTGATTAAGACAGTCAAACTTAATTTGCTTTGTCCTTGATTTGTATTTAAGTTTTCTGGAGGCTGCCCAAGAAAAGCCCACTTTAAATCTCTTATTGCATGGAGTTTAATAACCATTAGTGTCTTTTGGAATTCCTGCAGTACTAGAACCTATTTGCACAGACATTGCCAACACTCTAAACATTTTTACTGCATTCTGTTCAACTTTTAATATAGAAGAAAGAAATGACTTATTCTGCAGGGTCAAAATATATGTAGGGACCTTTGTTTTCAGTTTTCAGTTTATTTTACCTGGGAGTTTCAATGTTAAAACAAAAAGGCAGTGGGAAAGTGATTTTGATATAATACACAGGAGAAAAATCAGTAGAAATGTAATTTTTCCACTGATTTCATTTTTGTTCTAGTATTTAAATTCCCAGTAAAAATAAAATAAAAACTGAAAACAAAGGTCTCTAAATATATGTGATATCCTGTTGAAATTATTGAAAACTGTTGCCCTGGAGGTGGACCCTTGGCCTGGCGCAGGATTGGTATGGCCTTCTGAGGGATCCCAGAAGGCGCCTTCTGCCAGGAGGTGGAGCATACAAGGAGACAGAGGCAAGCTGAAGCTTCACCAATAATGGCCCAGGGGCTCCGAGGGTTGAGCCCTTGTATTCCCGGGCTGCCTGGGCTTAGGTGAGCCTCTGGGGGTCTCCAGGAGAGATGCTGGAAAGGTGTGTCCACAGAGTAGAGGTGTGCGGCTGACGGTGAACAGATGAGCTAGACTGGAACAGAGAGTACTGGAGACCACGGGTACGAGGCAGGAACTGAAGGTCTTCCGGGCAGGGTAGGCAGCGCCTATTGGTCTAGCTCGAGGAAGGCCGCAGACAGCGTCAAGGCGGGTGGGCCTGGTGGTCTCAGGAGAAGCAGAGAGTGTCCGAATGGAGTGCAAGGGTCAAAGCCAGGGTATCTGTTTGAGGATGGTCAGCCAAAGCAAGGGTCAGTACCAGGTATCAGTCCAAGCATGGTCAGAGGCAAGTAGAGGTCAGTTCCAGGTATCAGTCCAAGCGTGGTCAGAGTCAAGCAGTACCGGGTATCAGTCCAGAGAGTACAACCTGGGTTGCAGAACGTAGAGAGTCACTTGGGAATGAAGGAACACAGGATCAGGCACTGGAACACAGGAAGGACTACGGGAACGCAGGAGCAGACTCAGGAACACTGGAACAAGCACAGGAACACTGGTTCGAGAACAGGAATGCAGGAACAGGAACAAGGACGGCAAGCTAGCTCACACGATGTGTAACGACCCGTTTGCCAAGGCGAGGGACTGAGGTGCAGGTCCTCGCTTAAATACTGAGCTTACGTGATATAATCAGTGCATGCCACGGAGCGGTTTCTCGCCCCTGGCCCTTTAAAGGGCTGGGCAGTTCACGCGCGGTGCCTAGGGGCGGAGCTGAGGCAGCGGAGGATGCTGAGCTCCAGTGTGGGGTGTGGAGCGAGGCCTGGGACGCCAAAGCGCTTGAGGGAGCCAGGGATGCTGCTGCCGTGGACCGGGGACGTAGCCGGCTTGCCACGGCTGTGGGGGAGGTAGGTCCAGAGCCTGCAGACCCAGGAAGAAGGTGAGCAGTCCTGGGCGCGGCCCTAGAGCGGCCGGGGCGCGCAACAGAAAACCACTGTATCATAACATATGTACTTCATTTTCTGTGCCATTTCTTTTAACACACTACTAGCATCCAAGCATATGATGCACTGTAATACTTAATTGATTTTTGTGTTAGCAGAAACAAACTTTTAGGACAAAAATAATCTGGAAATTTAGCAAAAGAATTGTCATGACAGAATACTCCAAATCTGCTAAATCATCTTTTGCTGGTCAAAGGTTTATTGAAATCATTGTCATTTTATGTTTGCAAAGTTTTGTTCACTTTGTAAATCAATTGTTTTATATTTACCACCTTTGTTTCCTAGCACTGGTTCAGGAAGACAGACTTGTGAGTGGAGGTGAACCCAAGTGGTTGAGACAAAGGGTAAGAAAGCTAAGGTTCAAATCCTGTTTCTCCAATGGATGGTCCTCGTGACCTTGGAAAAATGGCTTTGCTTTCCGTTGCTTCATGTTTAAACTTAGGGACTGATTTCCTAAGGCTTTCCTCCCTTTCTATGTCTATGGGGAAAACAGTTATAACTTTGTTACAATTTTGTCTGCTGTGCAGCCTCATTGTAACCTGGCTCTGATGACTAACACCTTCCCCCTGCAGAGACCTCCAGTGAGCCCTGTTCTGGATGGCCCAAGCCATCTCCTTGCTGCAGGTCTAACTATGCCTTGGTACAGTCTCCTGTCCTCCAGGATTTCTTAGTGAGCTTAGCCAGGTGGACGATAATATACTCCTATCACTATACTCTTACCCAACACACATGGGATTTCTATCCATATAGATTCTACAGAACATTTAGTCTCTTGTATGATATGTATCCTGTTGGACTCTATACCCTCACGGACATAAAGTGCTACACCCCCACCAGGTTGATGCTCCACTCCCTATCATTGCGGTATAATTTTTTGTACCCTAATATAGCACTGAACCATTGGTTATCCTCCATCCACCAGGTCTCTTTGATGCCAATTATGTCTATCTCATCATTCACTGCTATACATTCTAACTCTCCCATTTTACTTCTTAGACTTCTGCCATTGGTATACAAACATTTTAAAGTACATTTTTTGTTTGTATTAACAACTTTCTTTTCAGTTGATATGGATAATTTGGAATTCTTTAGCTCAGGTGATTCTTTACTTATAGGCACATGGGCTACTTTTGCTTTTAATGGATCCGCTCTGTTGGGATGCCCTAACTCTCCTGTTTCATTATTATCCTTCAAAGAAACATTCCTCCAAACCATGCACTGCTGAGTTACTGTCAGCTTTCTCCCTTGTTCTAGTTTAAATGCTGCTCTATCTCCTTTTTGAAAGTTAGTGCCAGCAGCCTGGTTCCATTCTGGTTAAGGTGGAGCCCGTTCTTTCAGAAAAGTCTCTCCCTTCCCCAAAAGGTCATTCAGTTCCTTACAAAACTGAATACCTCTTCCCTCAACATCATCTCGTCCATGCATTGAGACTCCAGAGCTCTGCCTGCCTCTGGGGACCTGCACATGGAATAGGGAGCATTTCAGAGAATGGAGGTTCTGCATTTCAGCTTTCTATCTAAAATTCTAACTTTGGCTTCCATAACCTCCCTCCCACATTTCCCCATGCCGTTACTATGGGTGTGCATTCGTTCCCTATGAATTGGCAATGTGCAACGTATAGGGACATATTCGTTGTATTCGTGGGGAAGCAAAATGTATCGCGATCAGAAAGGTCTTCGACGAATTATTCGGCCATCTAAAGGAGCCAATTTAAACAAACCCCCCACCCTCCTGACCCCCCCAAGACTTACCAAAACTCCCTGGTGGTCCAGCAGGGGCTCTGGGAGGCATCTCCTGCACTCACACCCTCGGCTGCCGGTTTCAAAATGGCGCCAATAGCCTTTGATCTACTATGTCACAGGGGCTACCGGTGTCATTGGTCAGTAGGGGTGTGCATCTGTTTTCCACGTATTTGTAATCCACAACTTATTTTGTCCTATCTGTTAAATATGTGGGGAGGCGAAACACATTGCGACTCCCCACGTATTTAACAGATTTCTGTTTTATTCGGCATCCTAAATAAAAATTTAAACCCCCCCCCACCCTCCTGACCCCCCCAAGACTTACCAAAACTCCCTGGTGGTCCAGCGGGGACTCCAGACGCCATCCCTGCATTCTCACACCCTCGTTTGCCGGTTTCATCATGGCGCCGATAGCCTGTGTCACAGGGGCTAGCGGTGCCATTGGCCAGCCCCTGTCACATGGTCACCGGCACCATCTTGTGCTCCTACCATGTGACAGGGGCTGACCAATGGCACCGGTAGCCCCTGTGATATAGTATGGGCAAAGGCTATCGGCACCATTTTGAGTCCTGGCATCGGATGGCCGGCGTGCAGGAGGTCGCTCTGGGACCCCCGTTGGACCCACAGGGACTTTTGGCCAGCTTGGGGGGGCCTCCTGACCCCCACAAGACTTGCCAAAAGTCCAGCGGGGGTCCGGGAGCGACCTCCTGCACACCGGCCATCTGATGCCAATACTCAAAATGGCACGATCGCCTTTGCATCTCAAAATGGCGCCGATCGCCTTTGCCCTCACTATGTGTGACATAGTGAGGGCATAGTGAGGGCAAAGGCGATCGGCGCCATTTTGAGTAGGGATGTGAATCGTTTTCCATATCGTCTTAACGATAGAAATCGTGTGGCAGGGCAAGAAAATCATCTTAGGCACGATTTTTTAGTTAAAAAATCGTTAAAAATCGTTTTTTCCGATTAGTGCGCACTAACGAGTTAGTGCGCACTAACTGGGAGTTAGTGCGCACTAACTGAAAATGATACAATTTGACACTTTTCAGGTCAGTTAAGGTCAGTTTAGGAATGAATATGTATTCCTATTGGCTGCCCTCTTATTTATTCATGTTACCAAGTTTCCTACTGACAGTATATGGGGGATGGGAAATGGAAACAGTTGGTAGCTTGACAAAACAAGTAATGTGATCAGTCAATGTGACTAGAACTTGTGCCCTAACCCTGATACCAGGGGTATTGTGATCTTCCTGCACACAGTGCCCTATCCCTATTAATACCAGGAGTGTTGTGATCTTCCTGCACACAGTGCCCTATCCCTAATACCAGGGGTGTTGTGATCTTCCTGCACACAGTGCCCTATTCCTGATACTGGGGGTGTTGTGATCTTCCTGCACACAGTGCCCTATTCCTGATACCGGGGGTGTTGTGATCTTCTTGCACACATCCCGATATCAGGGATAGGGCACTGCATGCAGGAAGATCACAACACTCCTGGTATTAATAGGGATAGGGCACTGCATGCAGGAAGATCACAACACTCCTGGTATTAATAGGGATAGGGCACTGCATGCAGGAAGATCACAACACCCCTGGTATCAGGGATAGGGCACTGTGTGCAGGAAGATCACAATACCCCGGAGGAGTGAGGGTCAGGCAGCTCCCCCCTGTCTGTGAAGCCAGCCTCTCACTAGTAATGCAGGGAGGGAGCTGTCTCAGACTTCACCATCCACCCCCCCCCCTCACCCACACACCATTCACTAGCTGGGACATGGGGGAAGTCAGGAGTGAGGGTCAGGCAGCTCCCCCCTGTCTGTGAAGCCAGCCTCTCACTAGTAATGCAGGGAGGGAGCTGTCTCAGACTTCACCATCCTCCCCCCCCCCCCTCACCCACACACCATTCACTAGCTGGGATATGGGGGAAGTCAGGAGTGAGGGTCAGGCAGCTCCCCCCTGTCTGTGAAGCCAGCCTCTCACTAGTAATGCAGGGAGGGAGCTGTCTCAGACTTCACCATCCTCCCCCCCCCCCCTCACCCACACACCATTCACTAGCTGGGACATGGGGGAAGTCAGGAGTGAGGGTCAGGCAGCTCCCCCCTGTCTGCGAAGCCAGCCTCTCACTAGTAATGCAGGGAGGGAGCTGTCTCAGACTTCACCATCCTCCCCCCCCCCCCTCACCCACACACCATTCACTAGCTGGGACATGGGGGAAGTCAGGAGTGAGGGTCAGGCAGCTCCCCCTTGTCTGTGAAGCCAGCCTCTCACTAGTAATGCAGGGAGGGAGCTGTCTCAGACTTCACCATCCTCCCCCCCCCCCCCCACACCCACACACCATTCACTAGCTGGGACATGGGGGAAGTCAGGAGTGAGGGTCAGGCAGCTCCCCCCTGTCTGTGAAGCCAGCCTCTCACTAGTAATGCAGGGAGGGAGCTGTCTCAGACTTCACCACCCTCCCCCCCCCCCCCCCTCACCCACACACCATTCACTAGCTGGGACATGGGGGAAGTCAGGAGTGAGGGTCAGGCAGCTCCCCCCTGTCTGTGAAGCCAGCCTCTCACTAGTAATGCAGGGAGGGAGCTGTCTCAGACTTCACCATCCTCCCCCCCCCCTCACCCACACACCATTCACTAGCTGGGACATGGGGGAAGTCAGGAGTGAGGGTCAGGCAGCTCCCCCCTGTCTGTGAAGCCAGCCTCTCACTAGTAATGCAGGGAGGGAGCTGTCTCAGACTTCACCATCCTCCCCCCCCCCCTCACCCACACACCATTCACTAGCTGGGACATGGGGGAAGTCAGGAGTGAGGGTCAGGCAGCTCCCCCCTGTCTGTGAAGCCAGCCTCTCACTAGTAATGCAGGGAGGGAGCTGTCTCAGACTGGTATCAGGGTTAGGGCACTGTGTGCAGGAAGATCACAACACTCCTGGTATTAATAGGGATAGGGCACTGTAAGAGATGACTGTAGTAGATTGAATAAAGATCTGATGTTTCTGCTCTCCTCACACCAAACAAAAACAACACACAAGCAGAGAAGCCCTTCTTACAAAGCTGAGCTAGTGAGTTAAGTAGGAGGAAAAGTAAACATACTGGTGCCAGTGTGGCTACTTAAAAAATACACTTACCAACAATCAATTACATATATTTGAACTGTGTACAGTTCCAGCCAGGACCACCTTTCTAAAATGCACAGTGATTGGCAAATTCAACATGCACTAGCATTTCAGGTGCCTGCTAACAAAAATAATAAACAAACAAGTTCTAGTCACGTGAGTGCTGATCATTACATTACTTTTTTTGTCAAGCTTCCAACTGTTTCCATTTCACATCCCCCCAACCATATTGGTAACATCAATAGATAAGAGCACAGCCAGCCAATAGGAATACATACATACATATTCATTCCTAAGTGACCTTTACTGACCTGGGAAGTGTGAACACTTTGTTTCATTTTCTGTTGGTGTTCGTTAGTTTCCAGTTCCATTTCCCATCCCCCCAACCATCACCTCAGTGGTAACCTTGGTAATATCAATAGATAAGAGGGCAGCCAGCCAATAGGAACACATATTCATTCCTAACTGACCTTCAGTGACCTGGAAAGTGTTTATTTGTATCATTTTCAGTTAGTGCGCACTAAATCGAGTTAGTGCGCACTAACACGATTTAATGATTTTTAACGATAAATCGTTAGAATTTCTATTGTATCGTGTTCTATAACGATTTAAGACGATATAAACATTATCGGACGATAATTTTAATCGTTGAAAAACGATTCACATCCCTAATTTTGAGTATTGGCATCGGACGGCCGGCGTGCAGGAGGTCGCTCCCGGACCCCCGCTGGACTTTTGGCAAGTCTTGTGGGGGTCAGGAGGCCTCCCCAAGCTGGCCAAAAGTCCTTGTGGGTCCAACGGGGATCCCAGAGCGACCTCCTGCATGCTGGCCATCCGATGCCAGGACTCAAAATGGCGCTGATAGCCTTTGCCCATTCTATGTCACAGGGGCTACCGGTGCCATTGGTCAGCCCCTGTCACATGGTAGGAGCACAAGATGGTGCCGGTGACCATGTGACAAGGGCTGACCAATGGCACCGGTAGCCCCTGTGACACAGGCTATCGGCGCCATGAAGAAACCGGCAAACGAGGGTGTGAGAATGCAGGGATGGCTTCTGGAGTCCCCGCTGGACCACCAGGGAGTTTTGGTAAGTCTTGGGGGGGGGGTCAGGAGGGTGGGGTGTTGTAGTTAATTTTAATTTTAGCTGGGACACGAATTTAACTCACCGTATTAATGCATCGGAGCGCCATATGGCCGAATGTAAAGTATTTGCGCCCCGACGAATCCGAATCACGAATGCAACGAAAACTTTTTGGCTGCACATCCCTATTGGTCAGCTCCTGTCACATGGTAGGAGCAAGGATGGCCGGCGCCATTTTGAATACTGGCAGGCGACGGTCTGAGTGCAGGAAGTCACTCCTGGACCCCCGCTGGACCACTAGGGGCTTTTGGAAAATCTTGGGGGAGCCTCCTGACTCCCACAAGACTTGCCAAAAGTCCAGCGGGGGTCCAGGAGCGACATCCTGCACTTGGACCGTTGGCTGCCAGTATTCAAAATGGCGCTGACCATCCATTGCTCCTACCATGTGACAGGAGCTGACCAATGGCACCGGTAGCCCCTGTGACATAGTAGGTCAAAGGCTATCGGTGCCATTTTGAAACCAGCAGCCGAGGGTGTGAGTGCAGGAGATGCCTCCCGGACCCCCTGCTTGTCCACCTGTGAGTTTTGGTAAGTCTTGGGGAGGTCAGGAGGGTGGGGGGGGGGGGTTGTAGTTAATTTAATTTTAGCCGGGACAAATAAGAATTAACATATAAACATATCGGGGGCCCCCTCCCTTGCCGAATGCAACATTTCTGCCCCCCAACAAATACGAATCCCGACTGCAATGTATGGCGTCCCTCTGCACATCCCTAGAAGCCTCTCATGAGAAACTTTGTCAAATGCCTTCTGGAAATCCAAGTACACTACATCTACTGGTTCACCTTTATCCACATGTTTATTAACTCCTTCAAAAAAGTGAAGCAGATTTGTGAGGCAAGACTTACCTTGGGTAAAGCCATGGTGACTTTGTTCCATTAAACCATGTCTTTCTATATGTTCTGTGATTTTGATGTTTAGAATACTTTCCACTATTTTTCCTGGCACTGAAGTCAGGCTAACCGGTCTGTAGTTTCCCGGATCACCCCTGGAGTCCTTTTTAAATATGGGGGTTACATTAGCTATCCTCCAGTCTTCAGGTACAATGGATGATTTTAATGACAGGTTACAAATTTTTACTAATAGGTCTGAAATTTCATTTTTTAGTTCCTTCAGAACTCTGGGGTGTATACCATCTGGTCCAGGTGATTTACTACTCTTCAGTTTGTCAATCAGGTCTACCACATCTTCTAGGTTTACCGTGATTTGGTTCAGTCCATCTGAATCATTACCCATGAAAACCTTCTGCAGTTCGGGTACCTCCCCAACATCCTCTTCAGTAAACATCGAAGAAAAGAAATCATTTAATCTTTACATGATGGCCTTATCTTCTCTAAGTGCCCCTTTAACCTCTTGATCATCTAACGGTCCAACTGACTCCCTCACAGGCTTTCTGCTTCGGATATATTTTAAAAAGTTTTTACTGTGAGTTTTTGCCTCTATGGCCAACTTCTTTTCAAATTCTCTCTTAGCCTGTCTTTATCAATGTCTTACATTTAACTTGCCAACATTTATGCATTATCCTATTTTCTTCTGTTGGATCCTTCTTCCAATTTTTGAATGAAGATCTTTTGGTTAAAATATCTTCATTCACCTCCCATTTTAACCATGACGGTAATCGTTTTGCCTTCTTTCCACCTTTCTTAATGTGTGTAATACATCTGGATTGTGCTTCTAGGATGGCATTTTTTTAACAATGACCACGCCTCTTGAACACTTTTTACTTTTGTAGCTGCTCCTTTCAGTTTTTTCTATTTTGCTCATTTTCTCAAAGTTTCCCTTTTGGAAGTTTAGCACGAGAGCCGTGGATTTGCTTACTGTCCCCCTTCCAGTCATTAAATCAAATTTGATCATATTATGATCACTATTGCCAAGCGGCCCTACCACCGTTACCTCTTTCACCAAATCCTGTTCTCCACTGAGAATTATATCTAAAATTGCTCCCTCTCTCGTCGGTTCCTGAACCAATTGCTCCATAAAGCTATCATTTATTCCATCCAGGAACGTTATCTCTCTAGTGTGACCCGATGATACATTTACCCAGTCAATATTGGGGTAATTGAAGTCTCCCATTATTACCGCACTACCAATTTGGTTAGCTTCCCTAATTTCTCTTAGCATTTCACTGTCAGTCTCACCATCTTGACCAGGTGCACACTTGTGCTGTTTCTGCCTCAAAGCAGGTTAGGTCTTTGAGACAAGTACCACTTCAACCTTGGCACAGTTATGTAGACGTTAGATGAAATCTTTTTCTCCTCAGTCAACATTTTCTCTCCTTACAGTCTAAGGCTGCTTGAAGCAGAATCAGATTTTTATTATGGTGATCATTCACTGACAGGAAGCTCATTGAACCCTCTTTCTCTCTTCACTTTTCTGCACTTTCCAGAACTCCTAACCTAGAACCCTTCTCTTCAAATCTATTCTGAGCCTTATGTGTGTAGATACCAACCCTATGTTGCCACTCAATGAAGAAACTGCGCCCAGTGGGGATTGTTGCTCATCCATTGCACACAGACATTATGCTGACATCAGGCAGGCTAAGTCTAGTAAGACCTCTGTAATACTATGAGAAATCAGACCAGTTGAAGCCAGTTATAGTATAGGGCACTTAAGAGAAGACAAGGCCATAGAAGAAAGACCAAATTAATTCTTTGCTTCAATATTATTTATTGAAGAAGATATTGGGGAGGTACCCATGCCAGAAATTGTAATTAATAGTAAACATTTGGAAGAACTGAAACAAATCATGGTGGACTTGCAAGATGTAATAGGGGAGATTGACAAACTAAAGCATAGCAAATCACCTAGACCAGATCATTTATATCCCAGAGTTCTGAAAGAACTAAAAAATAAAGCTGAAGTAGAAGATGACCATAAGGCTCACCTGTATATTGCTCCCAGCATCCCCAGGGGGAGGACTCCACAGGTCACAGCAAGTGATTCAGGTTTCGAACTCCACAGCCCAAGCTTCCAGAGGCCTCACACCATTTGCAGTAGAAGAGGACCGGAAGTGCGTGCCTAGTGGTACATGAATCTCAAACCTCTCAATCCTTTGAGTGAAGATCAAATTAATGGTGGTTGAAGAGGATTGATAAGTATAGTTTTGGAAATTCTTGGACTTAAAAACGTTTGGAGATAGGTTTATATTCTTTAGAGTTTGTGTGTTTCTGAGATAATAAGCAAGCCAGAGGGAGTTAATTCTAATGTCTGTCTTTTCTTCCTACCCACCCCTAGCTCAACCCTTGAGTTTTAGGAAAGAGACACTTTTTCCTAGTAAAAATCTATCAGGCCCTTTTCTAAATCATACTATTGCACCAGTTCTTATTGATAGTTTTTTTTTTGTATTTAAAGATTTTTTTTGATGAAAAGGCATCCACGATACAGTAGTACATAAACTGAAACAACACACAGATAACAAGTGTGCTGGCGAAAGCAAATAGTAGAACAATTGGATAACCCTCCAAGTACATATTTATAATAATAATCCCCTTGTCCCCCCACCCCCCCTGGCAACGGGTATAAAAATATAACACAAGAGTAACAGTACAGCTAAAGAAATAAAAGAGTAAAAGGATAAGCTAAAGCATCCTATTTTGTTGGTGCAAGTATCAGTTATCACAACGGCGAGAGAGAGAGCAATCAATAGCTAATAGCCCCATTGCTCCATTGGTCCAGCTCATGGGGTCAGGAATTGTAAGTAAATGCACAGCGCACACTAATATCAGTGGAAGGTCTCAAGCCACCGAATGTAATGACCCCATATGTTAGAGAAAACACCCAGCCGATCAGTATGTACAGCCGTGAGTCTACCCAATTGATAGTAATTATGTACTCTAGATTGGACTTGAGCTAAACTGGGAAGATGTCGCCTGTTCCAATGCCTGGCAAGCTCTGTCCGGGCTGCAATAAAAATCTGTTGGGTAAATCGTTGTTGGTCTTTATTTAATTCTGTTAGGGGGAGATTCAATAAAGCATGCCATGGATGCACTTGTAGCTCAATTTGTAACATGCTGGAGAGCCATTCTGTAATCACTGGCCAAAATTGAGTGAGTTGAGGACACTGCCACCAAACATGAAAGTATGTTCCAGTCTGCCCACATCCTCTCCAGCAAAGGTCGGATAGAGAAGGAGCAAAACAGTGCAAGCACACAGGGGAATAATGCCATCTATACAACATTTTATAACAGTTCTCCTGGAGCCCCGAGGAGATAGAGCATTTGTAAGCATTTGCGAATACACTGTCCCACTCCTCCTCTTCAAGAGGGCGAGCAAAGTCCACAGCCCATGCCTCTTGCTGTCGGAATGGACCCTGAGTTTTACCATTCAATAATGCATAAATCTTAGTAATAACACCTTTCATGGAATGAGCATTTATACAAAGATGTTCAAATAAAGAGCCAGTAAGCCGAGTAGTGCCCCTTCTAGTGGAGCTATGCAGAAAGTGATAAAGCTTTGCATAAAGTAGAAAGTCCACATTTGCCAGATGGTAGTGAGACTGTAAATCAGTCATAGACAGCATCACCCCCTGAGACTGAACATGATCTAGTCGGAAAATACCTGCTTTATACCAGAGCTGAGAGGCTTTAGATGATACAGCTGGTGGGAGGATAGCATTGGTGAGCAGGTGAGTAAGTAAAGTGTATGCGCCAACCCCCACTAAGCAATTTTTCCAGCGGTGCCAGATTTTCAGGGTGACCTGTAAAGTCTGTGGGAAATAATGAAACAACCCCCAGGTAGAGCGAGGCTGCCAAGGCAGTGCGGACAGCGGCATAGAGCCAATGAGGGCTTGTTCTAAAGAGACCCATTGTGGAACTGCCTGAGACTGATGCATAACCACCAATGCACGTAACTGTGCTGCACAAAAGTACCAACTCAAGTTAGGCACACCAAGTCTCCCCTGTTCTTGGGTAGATACAAAGTGGACCTAGCAACCCTGGGAGGCCTCTTACGCCAAATAAACCCAAAAATCAATTGTTGCCATTGCTTTAAAATGCCAGCAGAAAGGTAAATGGGTATAGTGGTGAAAAAATAAAGCAAGCGGGGCAAGACGTTCATTTTAACTATGGCGATGCGGCCGAGCCACGTGTGTGTGTGGCGCGACCAATTGTCCAAATTTCCCCTTATATTTTTAATGAGAGGGACGTAATTTAGCTGAAATAATTGCTGCGATTGAGCTCCGATACGAACCCCTAGATATTTCAGAGCCACTGCTGCCCACTTAAAAGGGAAGACCGGAGTCAGAGATTCAACCTCATCTAGAGTGAGAGTGAGATTGAGTATCTCCGATTTGTCATAGTTAACCTTTAAACCTGAGACTGCAGTAAAACATTTGAGTTCACGCATGACTCCTTTTAAGGAAGATTGGGGGTCGGACAGAGTAAACATAATATCATCTGCGAACAAAGAAATTTTAAAATGGTGCCCACCCCGCTGTATACCAATGATATCATCCATTCCTTGTATATGTGTCGTGAAGGGCTCTAAAAATAAGGCAAAAAGCAAGGGCGACAGCGGGCACCCCTGCCTCGTTCCCCTTTCAATAGCAAATGGTGACCCATAGCTGCCATTGGTCTTTACCCGTGCCTGTGGTTGGTGATATAACTTAATAATCCAATTTATAAATTGGGGGCCAAAAGACATATGAGACAGGACTTGAAATAAAAATGGCCAGTGAACTAAGTCAAATGCTTTTTCAGCGTCAAGCGATAGTAATACCGCCGGAACATGAGTATGCTGAACAAAATCAACAATATCTATAATATACCTAACATTGTCCGCAGTAAGTCTTCCCGGCACAAAACCCACCTGGTCAGAGTGCACCAGCAAGGGAAGGAGCCCATTTAAACGAGCAGCCAGTACTTGAGCTAGGATTTTTAAATCAATATTGATTAGTGAAATTGGTCTATAAGACCCGCACTGGGTGGGATCTCGGCCAGGTTTAGCTATCACCGAAATACCAGCAGTGTTTGCGTGTAATGCTATCTGATCATCTCCCCTCAGTGAGTTAAACATATCCGTGAGTGGGCCGGCTAGTGTCATAGAAAAGCTACGGTAATAAGCTCCTGTTAGACCATCAAGTCCTGGCGCTTTCCCGGGTTTTAGGGTCTTAATAGCCGCCAACACTTCGGAGATCTCTATGGGACTGTCTAAATAGGCCTGCTGGTCCTGCGTTAGGGCAGGGAGGTCCATCGAGGATAGATAGTCAGTTATGTCAGAAGCGTGGATATCCGGGTCCCCTCTATACAATTTAACATAGAAATCCGAGAACACTTGCCGGATCTCTTTCGAGTCAGTAACTAGAGAACCTGTAGCGTCATGGATTTTAGGCACAAGGGTCTGAGCGTGAGCCGTCCTCAGTTTCTGAGCTAAATAGCGTCCCGCCTTGTTACCCCCCTCAAAGAATTTCTGTTTTAGTAGAGTGAGGTGGTGACTAATTGCCGAATCATCCAGAGATCACAAGGAATCTCTAGCCTTCAGCAATTTGTGATAGATCTGGGGCGAGTTGGTGGACACATGCTGCTTGGACAAGGCGGTAATTTCTGCCAGCAAAGTAGCGCGGGTCCTATCCCACTCCTTATTACAGTAGGCAGATCTGGCAATAAATAAGCCCCGAACCACTGCCTTTGAACACTCCCAGATAGTAGAAGGCAGGGTGTCAGCGGCCTGGTTATGGCGAAAATATTCCTGCAGTTGCTTCGTAATGCTGTCCAAGAAGGCTTTATCTTTTAATAGTGCGTAATTTAGTCGCCACGGTCGGAATCCCTTATCCAAATCCCCAAGACGTACTTCTAGCCAAATAGGAGCATGGTCAGACCAAGTTATAGGTTCTATACCAACTCGAGGAGCATGGATTTGGAGGGGGGAGGAAACAAACAAGTAATCGATACGGGAATATGTACCATGTGGCACAGAGTAGAAGGTGTAAGAGCGTGAGTGGGGGTAGCGTTGACGCCAAATGTCCACCAAGCTCCATCTGTCCAGGAAGGACTGCCACTCCCTCCCCACACCAGTAATGCGCAGAGTTCTGGATAAGCTATCTAATGTGGGTTCCCTAGTAAGGTTAAAATCCCCACCCAATATTATTTCACCCTCACTATGGAGTAACAACATCCTATCCATATTGCGTAAGAATTGAGTTTGGGAGGTGTTAGGTAGATATACGTTGAAGAGAGTGTAAATGCTAGAGCCAACTCTAATTTTAAGTAAAATATAGCGACCTAATGGGTCCAAATGGTGATACAATACGTCATGTACCAGAGTGTTGGAAATAAGAATGCCTACGCCCGTGTACCGACATGACTTAGTACTGGCAGCCCAGAAAGCAGTGAAGGATGGGAATACTAAAAGGCGCTCGTGATGCTTACGGATGTGGGTTTCTTGGATAAAGGCTATGGTGGCATGTTGGAATTGTAATTCTTTTTTCAGCATTTGGCGCTTGCGAGGGGTATTAAGTCCCTTAACATTAAGGGATATGAAACGGGTAGCCATCATAAGACATGCACGGTACAGGATCCCCCATTAAAAAATATCCAGCGAACAGGCCACAAAATGGAGGAGCTACTGATCTGAGTGCCCTCTACACCGACAGGACAGACAATGAACATAATAGTGTTAGCAAGTACTGTACAACAAAAAAAACAGCAAAACCCGTTGCCACCCTTGTCAGTCCCACTATATCCCATCTGGAACCTGCGGGATATTGAATTCTTCGGGAGCTTGCACATCCGAACTGGGACAGACAGCACAAGTGCAAATAATATCTCCAGCCCCCTTATAACAGTTAACTGATGAGATGAGTAAAACCCAACATTTTGTTTTCTAAAAACATGTTATAACCATGTCGCCGTGGCATAAGAACAGTTTAAACAGTGGTGTTTAGCCAAATATCAACACAGAAGGTCACCGCTTCTCACAACAACTTTTGAGTATCTCCATGTCCCGTATCAGGCAGGCTTAGAGCCCATCAGCCCTGTTCAGCTGAGTGGGATTGAGGAGTAGATGGCTGGCGGCGTAGGCGCTTGCCTCCTTTTTCAGCGCGCTGCCACCGCGGAGCGGTGTCAAGTTTAGCCGGGGACGTCGCCATCTTAGGGGTCTGGAAGTTGATAGGTAGTTGGGCTTTCTTGAAGGCTTCAGCGGCATCCGCTAGCGTTTTCATACGGTACGTGGCCCCCTGATGTTGGAACTGAAGTGCAAAGGGAAAAAGCCACCTATAGCGAATGGAGCAGGAGCGGAGGTGGCCAGTCACCTCTCGCATCTCATAGCGCTTCTGAAGGGTCACAGGCGCTAAGTCCTGGAAGATGGCCAGAGCGTGATTATGCCAGTGAATATCTTTAAGTTGGCGCGCTGCTTCATAGACCTTGGTTTTCAGTTGAAAGCTGTGAAAGCAGATTACAAGGTCTCTGGGGCGTTGGTCCCTCCTGGGCCCTAGTGCTCTATGCGCCCTCTCTAAGCGGATCTTGTCCGGGGATGTCGGCGAGTCTCCCGAACCCTCAGTGGTATTAGTCAGGATAAAGGAGCAAATTTGCTGAGCGGCAGACATCGCGTCGGCGAATTCCGGCGTGTCAGGCACCCCCCGTATGCGAAGATTGCAGCGGCGTCCGCGATTTTCAAGATCCTCAAGTTTCTCGGATAACGATGAAATTTCTGTTGTTAGCGCCATTTGCTGAGTATGGAGCTAATTGATAGACTCCCCGTGCCCCTCCACTCGAATGTCTAGTTCATCTACCCTCGTGCCTACAGACGCGAGGTCTTCCTTCAGCTCGGCAACGGAGGCCATTATATCAGCCCGAAATTGCCTCATATCTGACCTGATCTCGAGAAACCAATTGCGGGCATCCGTCTTAGTAAGGAGCTCAGGGTCAGAGCCAGAGCGGGGCGCCATTGCTGCGGAGCCAGTGGGTGAGTCATCGGGCGGGCTTTCGGCATCCAAATTGAGCTCCGCCTGTTCCGTGTAGACTAGGCCCGAGTCCGGCGGCAGTTTTTCATAAGAAAACTGTTTAAGGTCCATGGTCTTGTGCTTCGCGGCCATAATTGAGTAAGTAATGCAGTAGCAAATAAAAGTCGCCGCAATTTAGGCTGATAATCCGGCAAAAACGGCGTAAATTAGAGGGTTTATAAGCTATGGAGGCTGGAGCTCTGCGCTCATGCGACTGCTTCCATACGTCGTGCAACAGCCAGCACCCTAAACTTAACTAGGAACTCAGCAAAAATAAGATGAAGGTAGCAGACCAGCAGCAAGAGGGGGGCTTTCCAGTCTTTTGCATCAAGTGTCACCCGTATGATTTTTTTACCCACCGGTTAGAGATCATATGTATGTACCAGGTGCAAAGAGTTCCTGGCTCTCAGAGAATGAGTCTGATCTCTAGATGCTTGAGTGGCAGACTGAAGGAGATGAGGCAGACAGAGAGATACAGTGATGAGACCTTCAGGGACATAATAGCCAAGTCCCAAATCCAGTCTGGCAGCCCTAGTGCTGCCTTGGATCAGAAAGGTCTCCCAGTTGGAGAGCATTACCATGAAGTAGCAGGAAGTGATCATTTAGCAAGGACCTGCTCTCCAGGTCAAGCGTTGTCCTTTCGCACTGAGGACAAGTCTCCCAGGGCTACTGCCCAGGAGGGAAGGGTTAATTCGGCCATCATAGTTGGTGATTCAGAAATGTAGATAGCTGGGTGGCTGGTAGACATGAGGGCCACCTGGTAATTTGTCTGCCTGCTGTGAAGTTGGCGTGAGCGTCACCTGGATAGGATTATAGACAGTGGTGATGTCCTTTCATGGATTACAAACTGGCTAAAAGACAGGAAACAGAGGTGGCGATGTCCTTTCGTGAATTACAAACTGGCTAAAAGACAGGAAACAGAGAGTAGGATTAAATGGACAATTTTCTCAGTGGAAGGGTGTGGGCAGTGGAGTGCCTCAGGTATCTGTATTGGGACCCTTACTTTTCAATATATTTATAAATGATCTGGAAAGGAATATGACAAGTGAGGTAATCAAATTTGCAGATGATACAAAATTGTTCAGAGTAGTTAAATCACAAGCAGATTGTGATAAATTGCAGGAAGACCTTGTGAGGCTGGAAAATTGTGCATCAAAATGGCAGATGAAATTTAATGTGGACAAATGCAAGGTAATGCATATAGGGAAAAATAACCCTTGCTGTAGTTACACAATGTAGGTTCCATATTAGGAGCTACCATCCAGGAAAAAGATCTAGGCATCATAGTGGATAATACTTTGAAATCATTGGCTTAGTGTACTGCAGAAGTCATAAAAGCAAACTGAATTATTAAGAAGGGAATGGTTAACAAAATGGAAAATGTCATAATGCCTCTATATCGCTCCATGGTGAGACCACATCTTGAATATTGTGTACAATTCTGGTCGCCACATCTCAAAAAAGGTATAGTTGTGATGGAGAAGTTACAGAGAAGGGCAAACAAAATGATAAAGGAAATGGAACAGCTCCCCTATGAGGAAAGGCTGAAGAGGTTAGGACTGTTCAGCTTGGAGAAGAGATGGCTGAGGGGGGATATGATAGAGGTCTCTAAGATCATGAGAGGTCTTGAACGAGTAGATGTGATTCGGTTATTATACTTTCGGATAATAGAAGGACTAGGGCGCACTCCATGAAGTTAGCAAGCTGTTGCGAGCACGGAGGCAAGTCGCTTCTGAGGGGAGATGTGAGCCCTTGGAACACCACGCCACTCAGGGCGGAGTCCCAAGTGCAAAGCGAGAGGTGAGCCAATGCAAGCACGGGAAAACAAGGAACAGAAAAGGCTGGAGCGAAGACAAAAAAGGCTGAAGGTCTAACCCTCTACCGAACCTGCACACCCCAAGAAGTCAGCAACGCAATGTTGGTTAATGAACAGTCCTCCAACCATGATATGGTTAATGGTGTTTGGGTGGATCCTTGGACACTGTGGCAGCTGACCACACCCATGGGGGGCAGTCCCATGAGAGACCACAGTGTCAGGCTAGATTCCAGACAGACACTGTCTGGCCCTAGAATGAATACCATATCGTCCAGGTGATTTGCTACTCTTTAGTTTGTCAGACCATGCTGACATCTCCCTGATGTTCATTTAGGGAACATACCTCCATTGTCTTCCTACCAGGCCTCCTGCATGACCTGATAATTCTTCCAGACCCCTGAGAAACAGCAAGTGCTTGTTTCTCACCACCAGGGATGCCAGCTTGGCCATGTCTAGTGATGAAATTTGATTGTCTTGCTGGCAGAGGGTTTGTATTTTGGAATGAGCTTGTCTCAGCAAAACTAAGTGCACATGAGTGTTAAAAACACAATCAGATATGCTTCCCAATTACACACAAACGTTTGCGCATACTACAAGTTGTGTGCTTATTATATGGTGTGTGTCTATATGTCTTTTAGAACCTGCACAGATGAATACGTGCAGATTCTAAAATACTATACCAAATCTCAACTGACCCATTTATGCATGCATATGGGACTGCGCAGAAATATTTGAAAGTTGTCATCCTCATTTTACATGAACAACGCCCAAACAATTTTCAAAAACTTTCATGCACGTAAAACCTTTTGAAAATTAGGCCTTAACTATTTAGGTCTAGGAGAATATAGCAATTGGCTATGAGAACAGAGAAACTGAGACAGACTGAAATGAACTTGTGAGATTAGTTGTTAAGTCTACAAACCTGAAAAAATAAAGTGGCACCAGATGATTGGAAAGGTTTTATAAAACATGCAGTGGTGAATCTACAGAAAGCTTGGGGCTTTATTTTATTTTTCATGAAAAAAAAAAAGACCCCGCTGTTTGTTTTTCTTGAATTATAATTTCCTATTCTAGTGTGCTCTTGCCATCTGCATTAAGATTTTCTAAGTTAATGTTATCTGGATTTATTTTATAATCTTAAGATTTTTGTATTTCAGAAAAATATATTCTAAAATGTTTATTTATATATAAGTTAATTTTTATCATTACATTACATTTTGTTATGGCTTTAACCTTAGCTTCCCATCTGAGTTTCCAGGCTAAGAGTCTACTAGGTTTGCTTCTTTTAGCCTTTTGAATATACTGTTTAAATTCTGCTGATGTTGCATATTAAATATTAGTCAATATTTTGGTACTTCTTAGTCTTTCTAGCATAGATGGAGCTTTCAATACAATAAGAATAATTGCTTTAGTTAATCTTTTATTTTCCATTTGACCTCATTCATTGACACAGTTGCAGTAAATATAGTCATGTGGTCATTTTTTAAAAGCTTTATGATGCCATCGAAATGCAAGTGAGATGTGTGTATTTACTGAATATAGAGTCACTTGAAAATTGCTAACAGAAAGAAAGTGGACTGCTCATACTGAGGGTAACTATAAACAACTCCGTGCATGTATGACTACATGGAGATTTATGATAGCTTTTTCTAACCCGGGCATATCAGATGCGTGCGTATAATAAAAATACATGTATCTTTACTTCACAACATAGGAGTGTTATGTATGCTTATGTGTGAATACAGTAAAGTGTGTACTATTTCTACCATTTTAAAAGTATATGCTTGCATATTTTACTTGCAAAAATAAAATAGAACTCGCTCGCATACAACCCAATTTACACACAGAAGTAGATGTATTTTAAAGCATGTGCATGTGCATGTAATTGAAATTACCAGTTTCCAATTTGCTCAGTCCTTTCCCAGGTCAATGAGGCCCTCCTGGTTCTTCATCCTGAACTGCCTCCATTTCACCCAGATCTCCCACCCAGCCAATAGTACACAATAAACAAATTTGATATCAATTACTCAAGATAATTAGCAAGTGTAAAATCACATGCGTAAGTTGCCAAATGTATGTCCCTGACTTATAAAATAGCAACTTACGCATGCAACTGTTGGCCCCACCCTGGTGTACTTTTGATGTTTAAAAATAGCAATTGTGTAAGTACAGGCTACTTACATATGTATATGCTAATTTTGCCTATAAGTGCTTTGAAAATTCACTCCATTGGGGGTAATTTTCAAAAGGAGTTACGTGTATAAATGTAACTACTATTGTAGCAATTTTCAAAAGCCATTTACTCGAGTAGAATGTACATATACGAGTAAATTCTATGGACAATTCAATAGCATATATTGTAGCAATTTTCAAAAGCACAGTTACTTGAGTAACTGCATCAAGCTAGTTTGAGAGAACATTGCCCAAATCTCATCTTGGAGTGAGTTTCCTCACTCCGAAGGCCATCAAATCTTCACAAGAGACCACTGTTCTGTTCGTACGTCTCACGTTGAATGTGAAAGTGGCCCCCAACCCCCTACACTCATACCTAATCCCCAGCTCGAGTTACTAGGTGAGCCTCTCATAGGGATACAAATAGCTGTCTAGGGAAGAGACACTATAGCAAGGCGCTCTCTCTCTCTCTCTCTCTCTCTCTCTCTCTCTCTCTCTCTCTCTCTCTCTCTCTCTCTCTCTCTCTCTCTCTCTCTCTCTCATCATCTGAAATAAGCCTTACGGGACACATCACAAATGGTGATAAAACCTTACCACATGGTCACAGCCGCTAATGCATTTCAAAGAGGTGTAGTTAAAATCTGCGTTATGGCTGTGCGATAGCTCTTTGCAGAGAGGCTAACCCAGCCCACACTCCTCCCATTTTTGGAATTTGCATCGCACCATACGATATGGTGTGATCGCATGTGGTAAACACGTTTTCGCATGCGTTAAAGGCCTATCGCATGCGAAAAGCCCCGTTTTTGCATGCGAAAACGCCTTACCGCATTTTGAAAAATGACCCTCTCAGCTAGTTAGCAAACGATGGGCAGGCTAAATACCTGGATGGCATGACATCACTCGGAAGGGAAGCCCCCGAGGTTCCCGCCATGACGTGGATAAAGATGTGGGTGGAGTGCGCGAGCACACCCTAGGAGGCCCTCAGGAGAAACATGGCGAACACCATCGCCATTGCCGTTCCGGGGACGCCGGAGAGAGCTGCATGAAGACGCGGCAGCAGCCATCTTCCCAAGGCTTGAGGAGAGAGAAGGAAGAAAGGTGAGGTACAGAGGTCGAAGTCGTCTGAGACCGACGGATGCAACAGTTGGGCCCTTTTTTTTTTTACTAGTTTTAATTTCCTGTTACGATACCGTCTAGCCAACTAAAACTGCCAAGCTGATGCAGTCTCCCGGTCTTTTGTCACTGAAGATGTCCCCGAAGTTCCACAGTACATTATTGATCCAGCTAAAGTCCTCCTTTCTGCCATGTTCACTGGGCCACCTGGGAAAACTGTAGTTCCCTGACAACTCCGACGGAAGATACTCCACTGGGTTCATGACTCCTTAACAGCAGGCCACCCAGGACAATCTAGAACCCTTTCCACTCTCCAACGATTCTATTGGTGGCCCACCATGAAGAAGAACATACAAGCTTATGTTGAGTCTTGCTCCACATGCGCTCATCATAAGCCTCTGGCTGGTCGTCCTTGGGGTCTCCTGTAGCCGCTTCCCACGCCCAGCGAGCCGTAAGCGCACATAGCCACTGATTTCATTGTGGACCTTCCTCCTTCAAGTGGCAATAATACGATTTGGGTCACCATGGACTTATTTTCGAAAATGGCTCACTTTGTGGCATTACCTGGTCTTCTCTCGGCTCTGGAACTAGTGAATCTGTTCATCCGCCACATATTCCGCCTCCATGGCCTCCCAAGACATATTCTCTCTGATCGTGGAAATCCCTCTGCAAAAAGTTTGACATCGCATTGGACCTCACATCTGCTCACCATCCCCAAGCCAATGGTCAGACGGAAAGAACAAACAGGACCTTAAAACAGTTCCTTCGAGCTTCTGTAAATTCCCGGCAGAACGATTGGTCTGACCTTCTGCAATGGGTTGAGTTTGCTCTAAATTCCCATGAGTCCACATCCACTGGGTCATCACCCTTTCAGGTGGTCTATGGACACCAGTTGCTGCCTCCTTGTCCACTCTCACTGTCAGGGCCATCCCCAGTGGCGCAGGCTACCGTGCAGGAGTTGCATTGACTCTGGTACTACACCAAATAACTCCTTCAGCAAGCCGCCCAAAGATCTAAAAAGTTCTACGATGCCCATCATCGAGAAGCTCCGCAATTTAACCCAGGAGACAGTGTGGCTCAGCATTTGTTTTATTAATCTTAAACTGCCATCGGCCCACTTCACCCCCAGATACATTGGGCCTTTTCCCGTGCACCGCCAGCTGGGCCCAGTTACCTACAGCCTTCGACTGCCTGCAGCTCTTAAAATCCATAATGCTTTCCATATCTCGCTACTTAAACCTCTGATACTGTCCAATTTCTCAAAAAAACCACCTGAGCCCCAACCTCTGTTGTCGGAAGCAGACGTTACCTATCAGGTGCAAGATGTCTTGGAAAGAGGTGGGAATATCTCCTCTCGTGGGAGGGATTTGGGCCTGAAGAAAACAGCTGGGAGCCTGCGGCCAACATCCTTGTCAAGGATTTAATCAGGCAGTTCCATGCCACACATCCTAGAAAACTCAACCCCCCAGGGGTTGGGGCCTTAAGAGAGGGGGTACTGTTATGACTGTCAGTTGCAGATGGCTGCGACTTCTATTACTCACTTTGTGTGTTGCTGCCCTCTCTCCTTTGGGAAGACACGCGGCTGTGGCTAACTGCTTCCAACACTCATGGCTCTGTTCCAGGACACCCCAGGGCAGCGAGGACACCACCGACCACCATGTCTTTCCCAGGCCTTCCTAGGCATGCAGGTGCACTCCATGGCCCTCCCTTAAGGATGCCAGGGCAGGAACCTCAGGGGCGTCTCCTCTTGATGAAATCACTAGCCCTGGACTCTTAAGCACCATCGGGACCTGGCTCTAATCGACTTGGCAACGAGTTCCCTCCTTGCTGAATCCTGCTTGTGATCTCTCTATGGACACTGGTTCCTGCTCCTCCTAGCGTGAGACACTCTCGGGTACCTGCTCCTCGGGGACCCTGCTCCTGTCTCAGGCTATCCGCTCCTCAGAGGTCCCTGCGCCTTGGACGCTGTCTGCCATCTTCCCCGCTCCTCGGGGTTGCTCCAGGAACTACTTTACCCGTGAGACTCTTCATCAGTGTACCCCTCCCTGCGGGCCATTGCCTCAGTGCTCTGCTTCGTGGAGACCTAGCGCTGGTGTACCCCGCTCCACGGGCCATTGCCTTTGCTTGTGACTGCCATGCCCCGACTTCTCGGGGTAGCACATTGTGAACTTGGGACTGTGCCGTGCTCCCCTGTTCCTCGGGGCTGCACCTTGTATTTTAATGTTACCTCATTCCGCTCCCCGCTCCTCGGGATAGCGTCCTGCCTATCTCTGAGACTGTACCGTATTCCCCCGCTCCTCGGGGTAGTGTCCTCTTGCACTGCCAGAGACTCCTCTTGCACTTCCAGAGTCCATGCTGACTCTCACTGTCGCTCCACCCCGTGGGATTAACCTCACAAGCACTCCTCCTTACCCTGCCTGCATTCCCCGCTCCTCGGGGCCTGCTCTGCACTCCACCACTAGGGAGACCTGTTCTGGCAACCACATCCACACCCCAGTCTCCTGCTCTCCCTATACTCGCTGGGCTGTGTCACCTATTGCTCAGACCTCACCTCCCGACAGTGAGGCTCAGTGGGGCTCTTCCTCATGGGTGGTACCATCTCTCAACTCGGGCCAAGGGCCCTCTAACCTATGAATCCTAACAGTTACCTTAATGATCCCTGTGGTATGGTCCACAAAAGGGATGTAATTTTCTCATATCCGTTTTGGCAAGTACATGAGTAAATTGATGACTTTTTAGAGCACACGGGGAAACGGAGAGTATGCATATATTTTTTTAATAATGGAGATACATGCATACTATCCATTTTCTAGTGTGTACTAGAAAGTTGGCAAGGTATGCATGTGAAGAATGACATCCCTAGTTCACAGTGATCTTGGAGCTGCCTATAGCTAGGAATGATAAAGCTAGGGATGTGTAGCAGAGACGGATTCATCCCATTCGGTATTCGAATTCGTCGGGACCCAAATCCATTGCATCCGTTCTCGGGGGACCCCGATCCGTTCATTAGTTACATATGTATTCGTTTCCCAAAAAAATCCCCATCCCAACCCTTTAAATTTAATTAACTACAACCCCCCCCCTCCAGACCCCCCCCCCAAGACTTGCCAAAAGTCCCTGGTGCTCTAGGGGGGTCCTGGAGCGATCTCCTGCACTTGGTCTGTTGGCTGCCGGTATTTAAAATTGCGCCGATAGCCTTTGCCCTTACTATGTCACACGGGCTACCGGTGCCATTGGTCGGTCCCTGTCACATGGTAGGAGCACGAGATGGCGCCAGCCATCCATTGCCACAGCCCGAGTGCAGGAGATCACTCCAGGACCACCGCTGGACCACCAGGGACTTTTGGCAAGTCTTGGGGGGGGGGGGTCAGGAGGGTGGGGGTTTATTCTTTAGTGATACGTTGTATTCTTAGGGGTTCGCCATACGTTTCGTGACCCCCACGAATACAACAAATATGGCATTTACGTTGCGGATTGCCAATACGTTGCAAACAAATGCACATCCCTAGATAAAGCTATGATGGCTTTTTATTCTGCAGACAATGCATGGATTCTTTATGTTGTACTCAATGAATTTCCCCTTTAATCCCTGGTAGAAGTATAATCTAATATGCTTATCAGATCTATATCTAAATTAACAAATATGAAGAAACCGGCTTCACATTTTAAGCAATGTGTGCTGCTATTATAATAGATATTTACTGACCCTCTTCCCCCTTCACACACATTTACACACCAAAAAGGATACCTATAAGGTTTCATTTTAATTAATGTGAAGTGTTCTTCATTGTGCATCAAACTTGGTTTTCTATATAGGCCCAGCAAAGCATAGATTTGTCAAGGAAAAAGGTAATGCACCATTTTTTGAACTGGAGTCTACTATTTTCAAGGCTGGTGTCTTGTACATACAGCCACAGGCTGGCTCAAAGAGAGCTACTTTTAGATGGTAGATAGTCTGCTATATGACCCTGCCTCCCCCTTTGAGGATTCCGATTGGTCCTCAGGGGATTCAAAAGGAGTTCTGGAAGACCTGGAAAGTGTTCTCAGACCTGGAAAGTGTTCTCAGCATTTAGACAATTAGGGGTAGACTTTAAAAAATATATATGTGCGTCCATGTGCCCACTTTTAACTCGGAGTGGGGTTTGGGGGGGTGGGGTAGGTTTGAGGGGGGCAGTTTTACATACACTGTAGGAGGTACGAACATCAAAGGTGACATCACTGAAGATTTTCTGCTGTTTGAATCGATGAAAGGTACAAGAGGAGTTGATTTGCACAATCCACTCTCTACCTAGTGTGATGCATTCTCTACCTATGTTGTTTGAAGCTAAGTAGAGTGCATTGTGCAAATCAACTCCTCTTGTCAACTTTGCTGTTCGTACCTCCTACTGTGTATGTAAAACTGCCCCTCTAAACCTACCCCACCGCCCAAAACCCCACTCCAAGTTAAAAGTGCCTCCCTTTTACAGCAGTATGAGATGTGATTCGGCTGAACCTTTCGGTTCGTCTTTCGTTATTGGCCCGCCGCGGGAAATTTCGTTTTCCTGCAGTTAGGGCCAATTTTATTTTGGATGCCCACGAACCGAAGCCTGAAACTCGCCCCAACCCTTCAAATTTAATTAAATTGCAACTCCCCCAAAACTTGCCCAAATTCCCTGGTGGTCCAGCGGGGTCCTGGGAGCGATCTCCCCCTCTCTCGGGCCGTGTGACATGGGCTATTGGTGCCATTGGCCAGCTCCTGTCACATGGAAGGAGCAATGGACAGCTGGCGCCATTTTGATTAATGGCAACTAATGACCTGAGAGGGTGAGATCACTCCTGGGACCCCACTGGACCACCAGGGACTTTCGGTAAGTCTTGGGGGTTGGGAGGGTGGGGGGTTGCAATTAATAAAATTTGAAGGGTTGGGGTGGGTTTGGGTTTTTTTTTTTTTTAATGTGCCCTTTCTCCTCACTGAAAATGATAAGAAAACCACACGAAATTTCGTGGGTTATTTTTATCGTTTTTTCACCCCTCCGAAACGCAACAAAATAGGAAATATCATCTCTATTTCATCGCAAACGAATGCACATCCCTAATAAATAGAGCGACATATTGTTCTCTCTCTCATAAATCTTTTTCTGGTTATGCACTCTGCAGTGCATTGATCAGTGCATGAAGCGAAAAATAATGCAGGTGCAATAAATGTATCACACCTTGCGGAAATTACCTATGCGACGTGGGAGCAGGGAAATTAACCTAACCATACCCCATTTTTTTTAACGCGGGCACTATTTCCACTATATTTATAGCATTTTTGATAAATCTAGGCCTTAATTCTTTGAAACATGTACCCTTTTTTGTACACAGGCTTTTTGAACTGTTTGAGGAGGGTAAATTTCAAAGAGCCCACGTAGGCTAACGTCTGTGGGTACTTTTCATCCGCAAGCTTTAGTCAGAAATTTAAAATTAGATTTATGAGCATAAATCTGCTTTGAAAATTCACAGATGTGTGGAGAAGCCCATGTGACATCACAGACAAAAGTTACACTTGCTCAAATGCAGGTGTAACTTTTTGTATATGGATTTACACACACACTTTTGAAAATCATTGCCATCCCAATCAAGACTGGCTCAAAAATCAATCCCGCCTCAACTCCAACTCTTGCAACTCCTATTTTGTATACACAAAATCATGTTATGCACATGCCCACTGAATCTATTTTCAAAGAGTCACTTACATGCATAAAACCAGGTTTTATGTGCCTAAATGATTTTGAAAATTATCCCCAAAATCTGTAATAGCTGGATTGCATTCATGTAATACAGCATAACTTACCTATCATACTTGAATAAAATCTTACTAAACCTTTGAATATTGCCACTAAAATGAATAAAAATATCCTTGCACAAAACAACTTTATAGGGTTTCCTAGGAATGATCTAAAAGGTAATTTTATGATAAAAATGAGAATTAGATATAAGCCACTGTTGTTCCAAGAAAACCATGAAATTGCAAACCAGTCCTATATCAGCTATCAGAAATATTCTGAAAATTATAACGGATTTGAAGAATACCTGAATTCATTGAAATGTATTGATAATTTTGAACAACTTTGATTCATGAATTATAAATCTTGCCAAACTAATATAAAACAACAGCTAATAATAGCCAAACTATGATTCAGCTTTTAGGACCTCTACTGTTGCATATATACAGAACGTAACAGTTTGCATTTTGCACCTTGATTGAAAAAACTTGTATGCATATTTCAACAGAAAGCAACCCCCTGAAATTTCTCTTTCGGATCACATCAATGGCTTGTTTCAAAATCCACTCTGAAAGGCAATTCATTGATGGAACCTTGCAGAAAGCAACAAGTGACAAGCAATAAAATAGAAATAAAGATTAGCAAAAAAAGTTGCATGTGATACCATTTTGAAGATGTTTCTTTTTATACTATATATTTTAAATCTGGCTTTTCCTAATTACATCCTTGTTGAATTGAACCAGGTTAATAATTGGTGTAATTTACAGTACACTGTATAAAATATAATGGAGATCATTTTCAAAGGAGTTATACATATAAATGTAACATACTATCGTAGCAATTTTCAAAAGCTCATGTACATGCTTAGGGCCTGATTTTCCAAAGCATTTAAATGCTTAAAACTGGGTTTTACATGTGTATATTAGGGATGTGCAGAGCAAAATTTTATGTTCATATTTTTTATGTCCGAAAGGGGGTCCCACTTGCGGCCAATATGGACATAAAAAAAATCCAATGAGTTGGGTATATGTACATATGTGCAAAAAAAAAATTTAAACCCCCTCACCCTCCTTAATCCCCCCCCCAGACTTACCACAACTCCCTGGTGATCGAGCGAGGAGTGAGGACGTC
Source organism: Rhinatrema bivittatum (assembly GCF_901001135.1). Classification (NCBI taxonomy): domain Eukaryota; kingdom Metazoa; phylum Chordata; class Amphibia; order Gymnophiona; family Rhinatrematidae; genus Rhinatrema; species Rhinatrema bivittatum. The sequence goes on along the minus strand of NC_042615.1, from coordinate 730,444,438 downwards.
ATTTCTGCAATCCTTGGCGAGAAGCATGTGACGTCGGTGGCACGTCGAGTGACGCGGCGTCACGTGATTCCCGGCTCGTTCGCGCCGGACGGCTCGTTCGGCCCAAAAAGAACTTTTGGCCAGCTTGGGGGGGCCTCCTGACCCCCCCAAGCTGGCCAAAAGTTCTTTTTGGGCCGAACGAGCCGTCCGGCGCGAACGAGCCGGGAATCACGTGACGCCGACGTCACGTGATTCCCGGCAAGTTCGCGCCGGACGGGGCCCCCCCAAGCTGGCCAAAAGTTCTTTTTGGGCCGAACGAGCCGTCCGGCGCGAACTTGCCGGGAATCACGTGACGCCGGCGTCACTCGACGTGCCGCCGATGTCACATGCTTCTCGCCAAGGATTGCAGAAATGGCGTCCTCACTCCTCGCTCCATCACCAGGGAGTTGTGGTAAGTCGGGGGGGGGGATTAAGGAGGGTGAGGGGGTTTATATTTTTATTTTGGCTCAACAATCGCGATTTCCCACATATCGAACATATCTATGTTCGATATGTGGGAAATCCGATCGTTTATGTCGAATCAATTTTTTAAGTAAAAAAAAAATATGAGTTGCGTTTTACTAATGCGGTCAATCCGAATGCACACCCCTAGTGTATATGCAGTTTACTCAGGAAAGGGGATGGAGCCGGCAGGAAATTTAAATCTTGTTGGCTCCAGCTGTTCCCTCTCTTTCACTGCCAGCCCCAGGACCTGAGGTTTTCCTGTTCAACCAATTCTGTAGTGGTTAGAACTAGTCATCAGGCCGATACAGAAAAACACGAGGGAGAGCCGGTGAGCGCCCACTCTCCCGACGCACGCAAAGGCCATTATTCTGGGTGTGCGATTCAGAAAGCCCAGGTATGTAAATTAGGGCCCGTGGTAAAAGGAGGCGCTAGGGACACTACCGCGTCCTTAGTGCCTCCTTTTTCACAGAAGCGGCGGCTGTCAGCGGGTTTGACAGCCGATGCTCAATTTTACCGGCGTCGGTTCTCAAACCCGCTGACAGCCACAGGTTTGTAAAACGGACGCTGGCTATATTGAGCTTCCGTCTTCCAACCTGTGGGCAGGCTGTGGGCAGATTTTAAATTTTTTTTTTTTTTTTAATTTTGGGGCCTCCGACTTAATATCACTATGATATTAAGTCAGAAGGTGTACAGAAAAGCAGTTTTTTCTGCTTTTCTGTACACTTTCCCAGTGCCGGCCGAAATTAATGCCCGCCTTTGGCAGGCGTTAATTTCTGAAAGTAAAATGTGCGGCTTGGCTGTACATTTTACTTTCTGTATTGCGTGGGAATAACTAATAGGCCCATCAACATGCATTTGCATGTTGCGGGCGCTATTAGTTTCAGGGGGGTTGGCCACGCATTTTCGACGTACTATTACCCCTTACTGTATAGGGGGTAAAAATAGAGTGTCAAATGCGTGGCCAAACGCGGGCTAACAGTGTGCTCTGCCGGAGCTCACTTTACTGTATCGGCCTGTTTGTTAGCAAGACAAACATCTGCATGTTAATTAATGATTTCTCACCTCTATCATAACTGGGTGACCATTATATAGAGGGATGGGGAATTTTGTGTATGGGAGGGGTCTGAGGGTTTGGAGGAAGTTGTGACTTGGGTTAAGACCTTTGAACAAAGAATGATGACAGCCCATATGTTGGGCCTGGAAGACTTGTGGCAAGTCAGATGGCCAAAAATAGGATGGGAGGCAAGAGGGGTTTGGAACTATGTTCTCAATTTTTAATTTTCAACAGTAAAAACATAAGAAGATAAGAAAATGCCATACTGGGTCAGACCAAGGGTCCATCAGGCCCAGCATCCTGTCTCCAACAGTGGCCAATCCAGGCCACAAGAACCTGGCAAGACCCAAAAACTAAGTCTATTCCATGTAACCATTGCTAATGGCAGTGGCTATTCTCTAAGTGAACTTAATAGCAGGTAATGGACTTCTCCTCCAAGAACTTATCCAAACCTTTTTTGAACCCAGCTACACTAACTGCACTAACTACCTTCTCTGGCAACAAATTCCAGAGCTTTATTGTGCGTTGAGTGAAAAAGAATTTTCTCCGATTAATCTTAAATGGGTTACTTGCTAACTTCATGGAATGCCCCCTAGTCCTTCTATTATTCGAAAGTGTAAATAACCGAGTCACATCTACTCGTTCAAGACCTCTCATGATCTTAAAGACCTCTATCATATCCCCCCTCAGTCGTCTCTTCTCCAAGCTGAAAAGTCCTAACCTCTTTAGTCTTTCCTCATAGGGGAGTTGTTCCATTCCCCTTATCATTTTGGTAGCCCTTCTCTGTACCTTCTCCATCGCAATTATATCTTTTTTCAGATGCAGCGACCAGAATTGTACACAGTATTAAAGGTGCGGTCTCACCATGGAGCGATACAGAGGCATTATGACATTTTCCGTTTTATTCACCATTCCCTTTCTAATAATTCCCAACATTCTGTTTGCTTTTTTAACTGCCGCAGCACACTGAACCGACGATTTCAATGTGTTATCCACTATGACGCCTAGATCTCTTTCTTGGGTTGTAGCACCTAATATGGAACCCAACATTGTGTAATTATAGCATGGGTTATTTTTCCCTATATGTATCACCTTGCACTTATCCACATTAAATTTCATCTGCCATTTGGATGCCGAATTTTCCAGTCTCACAAGTTCTTCCTGCAATTTATCACAATCTGCTTGTGATTTAACTACTCTGAACAATTTTGTGTCATCTGCAAATTTGATTACCTCACTAGTCGTAATTCTTTCCAGGTCATTTATAAATATATTGAAAAGTAAGGGTCCCAATACAGATCCCTGAGGCACTCCACTGTCCACTCCCTTCCACTGAGAAAATTGCCCATTTAATCCTACTCTCTGTTTCCTGTCTTTTAGCCAGTTTGCAATCCACGAAAGGACATCGCCACCTATCCCATGACTTTTTACTTTTCCTAGAAGCCTCTCATGAGGAACTTTGTCAAACGCCTTCTGAAAATCCAAGTATACTATATCTACCGGTTCACCTTTATCCACATGTTTGTTAACTCCTTCAAAAAAGTGAAGCAGATTTGTGAGGCAAGACTTGCTCTGTGTAAAGCCATGCTGACTTTGTTCCATTAAACCATGTCTTTCTATATGTTCTGTGATTTTGATGTTTAGAACACTTTCCACTATTTTTCCTGGCACTGAAGTCAGGCTAACCGGTCTGTAGTTTCCCGGATCACCCCTGGAGCCCTTTTTAAATATTGGGGTTACATTTGCTATCCTCCAGTCTTCAGGTACAATGGATGATTTTAATGATAAGTTACAAATTTTTACTAATAGGTCTGAAATTTCATTTTTTAGTTCCTTCAGAACTCTGGGGTGTATACCATCCAGTCCAGGTGATTTACTACTCTTCAGTTTGTCAATCAGGCCTACCACATCTTCTAGGTTCACCGTGATTTGATTCAGTCCATCTGAATTATTACCCATGAAAACCTTCTCCATTACGGGTACCTCCCCAACATCCTCTTCAGTAAACGCCGAAGCAAAGAAATCATTTAATCTTTCCACGATGGCCTTATCTTCTCTAAGTGCCCCTTTAACCCCTCGATCATCTAACGGTCCAACTGACTCCCTCACAGGCTTTCTGCTTCGGATATATTTAAAAAAGTTTTTACTGTGAGTTTTTGCCTCTACAGCCAACTTCTTTTCAAATTCTCTCTTAGCCTGTCTTATCAATGTCTTACATTTAACTTGCCAATGTTTATGCTTTATCCTATTTTCTTCTGTTGGATCCTTCTTCCAATTTTTGAATGAAGATCTTTTGGTTAAAATAGCTTCTTTCAACTCCCCTTTTAACCATGCCGGTAATCGTTTTGCCTTCTTTCCACCTTTCTTAATGTGTGGAATACATCTGGACTGTGCTTCTAGAATGGTATTTTTTAACAATGACCACGCCTCTTGGACATTTTTTACTTTTGTAGCTGCTCCTTTCAGTTTTTTTCTAACAATTTTTCTCATTTTATCAAAGTTTCCCTTTTGAAAGTTTAGCATGAGAGCCTTGGATTTGCACACTGTTCCTTTTCCAGTCATTAAATCAAATTTGATCATATTATGATCACTATTGCCAAGCGGCCCCACCACCGTTACCTCTCTCACCAAGTCCTGTGCTCCACTGAGAATTAGATCTAAAATTGCTCCCTCTCTCGTCGGTTCCTGAACCAATTGCTCCATAAAGCTATCATTTATTCCATCCAGGAATGTTATCTCTCTAGCGTGATCCGACGATACATTTACCCAGTCTATATTGGGGTAATTGAAGTCTCCCATTATTACCACACTACCAATTTGGTTAGCTTCCCTAATTTCTCTTAGCATTTCACTGTCCATCTCACCATCTTGACCAGGTGGACGGTAGTATACCCCTATCACTATAGTCTTCCCTGACACACAAGGGATTTCTACCCATAAAGATTCAATTTTGTATTTAGTCTCATGCAGGATGTTTATCCTGTTGGACTCTATGCCATCCCGGACATAAAGTGCCACACCTCCTCCCGAGTGCTCCTCTCTGTCATTGCGATATAATTTGTACCCCGGTATAGCACTGTCCCATTGGTTATCCTCTTTCCACCATGTCTCTGAGATGCCAATTAAGTCTATGTCATCATTTACTGCTATACATTCTAATTCTCCCATCTTACTTCTTAGACTTCTGGCATTAGCATACAAACATTTCAAAGTTTGTTTTTTGTTTGTATTTTCATTCTGCTTTTTAATTGATAGGGATAAGTTAGAATTTTTTAGCTCAGGTGAGTTTTTAGTTACAGGCACTTGGACTACTTTCCTAATTATTGGGACCTCACTGTCGGGATGCCTTAATTCTAATGCATCATTAGTATCCTTTAAAGAT